>NW_028249711.1:0-61522 GCF_964263255.1 Lissotriton vulgaris | reverse complement strand
ACTCTGAGGGGTTAAAAAGTGGTTATTCAACATGAGGCACGATCCATTTGACATTTTGGATCATTTTTTGTATAGTCCGAAAAATTCATTTTCTGATGAAAAACGATGACTCCGGACCTGTCGAACGTCCCCAAAATGGTCCATATCGATGAAATTTTAACATTTAATCTTTTGACTCCAAACGACTGTTGGATGTGAATTAAGTCTTTTTCAACTAAAATAAGTGTGTTTAAAGTCATTTATGTGCCTGAAATTGGTCAAAATTGAAGCTTTTGTGTAAGCAAAACTCTGTAAAAATGGCAATTTTGGTCACTCTGAGGGGTTAAAAAGTGGTTATATAACATGAGGCACGATCTATTTGACATTTTGAATCATTTTTGGTATAGTCCGAAAAATTCATTTTCTGATGAAAAACGATGACTACGGACCTGTCGAACGTCCCCAAAATGGTCCATATCGATGAAATTTTAACATTTATTCTTTTGACTCCAAACGACTGTTGGATGTGAATTATGACTTTTTCAACTAAAATAAGTGTGTTTAAAGTCATTTATGTGCCTCAAATTGGTCAAAATTGAAGCTTTTGTGTAAGCAAAACTCTGTAAAAATGGCAATTTTGGTCACTCTGAGGGGTTAAAAAGTGGTTATTCAACCTGAGGCACCATCACTTTGACATTTTGAATCATTTTTGGTACAGTCCGAAAAATTCATTTTCTGATGAAAAACGATGACCTGTCGAACGTCCCCAAAATGGTCCATATCGATGAAATTTTAACATTTAATCTTTTGACTCCAAACAACTGTTGGATGTGAATTAAGTCTTTTTCAACTAAAATGAGTGTGTTTAAAGTCATTTATGTGCCTGAAATTGGTCAAAATTGAAGCTTTTGTGTAAGCAAAACTCTGTAAAAATGGCAATTTTCGTCACTCTGAGGGGTTAAAAAGTGGTTATTCAACATGAGGCACGATCCATTTGACATTTTGAATCATTTTTGGTATAGTCCGAAAAATTTATTTTCTGATGAAAAACGATGACTCCGGACCTGTCGAACGTCCCCAAAATGGTCCATATCGATGAAATTTTAACATTTAATCTTTTGACTCCAAACGACTGTTGGATGTGAATTAAGTCTTTTTCAACTAAAATAAGTGTGTTTAAAGTCATTTATGTGCCTGAAATTGGTCAAAATTGAAGCTTTTGTGTAAGCAAAACTCTGTAAAAATGGCAATTTTGGTCACTCTGAGGGGTTAAAAAGTGGTTATTCAACCTGAGGCACCATCACTTTGACATTTTGAATCATTTTTGGTACAGTCCAAAAAATTCATTTTCTGATGAAAAACGATGACTCCGGACCTGTCGAACGTCCCCAAAATGGTCCATATCGATGAAATTTTAACATTTAATCTTTTGACTCCAAACAACTGTTGGATGTGAATTAAGTCTTTTTCAACTAAAATAAGTGTGTTTAAAGTCATTTATGTGCCTGAAATTGGTCAAAATTGAAGCTTTTGTGTAAGCAAAACTCTGTAAAAATGGCAATTTTGGTCACTCTGAGGGGTTAAAAAGTGGTTATTCAACATGAGGCACGATCCATTTGACATTTTGGATCATTTTTTGTATAGTCCGAAAAATTCATTTTCTGATGAAAAACGATGACTCCGGACCTGTCGAACGTCCCCAAAATGGTCCATATCGATGAAATTTTAACATTTAATCTTTTGACTCCAAACGACTGTTGGATGTGAATTAAGTCTTTTTCAACTAAAATAAGTGTGTTTAAAGTCATTTATGTGCCTGAAATTGGTCAAAATTGAAGCTTTTGTGTAAGCAAAACTCTGTAAAAATGGCAATTTTGGTCACTCTGAGGGGTTAAAAAGTGGTTATTCAACCTGAGGCACCATCACTTTGACATTTTGAATCATTTTTGGTACAGTCCGAACAATTCATTTTCTGATGAAAAACGATGACTCCGGACCTGTCGAACGTCCCCAAAATGGTCCATATCGATGAAATTTTAACATTTAATCTTTTGACTCCAAACAACTGTTGGATGTGAATTAAGTCTTTTTCAACTAAAATGAGTGTGTTTAAAGTCATTTATGTGCCTGAAATTGGTCAAAATTGAAGCTTTTGTGTAAGCAAAACTCTGTAAAAATGGCAATTTTCGTCACTCTGAGGGGTTAAAAAGTGGTTATTCAACATGAGGCACGATCCATTTGACATTTTGAATCATTTTTGGTATAGTCCGAAAAATTTATTTTCTGATGAAAAACGATGACTCCGGACCTGTCGAACGTCCCCATAATGGTCCATATCGATGAAATTTTAACATTTAATCTTTTGACTCCAAACAACTGTTGGATGTGAATTAAGTTTTTTTCAACTAAAATAAGTGTGTTTAAAGTCATTTATGTGCCTGAAATCGGTCAAAATTGAAGCTTTTGTGTAAAAAAAACTCTGTAAAAATGGCAATTTTGGTCTCTCTGAGGGGTTAAAAAGTGGTTATTCAACATGAGGCACGATCCATTTGACATTTTGAATCATTTTTGGTATAGTCCGAAAAATTCATTTTCTGACTAAAAACGATGACTCCGGACCTGTCGAACGTCCCCAAAATGGTCCATATCGATGAAATTTTAACATTTAATCTTTTGAATCCAAACGACTGTTGGATGTGAATTAAGTCTTTTTCAACTAAAATAAGTGTGTTTAAAGTCATTTATGTGCCTGAAATTGGTCAAAATTGAAGCTTTTGTGTAAGCAAAACTCTGTAAAAATTGCAATTTTGGTCACTCTGAGGGGTTAAAAAGTGGTTATTCAACATGAGGCACGATCTATTTGACATTTTGAATCATTTTTGGTATAGTCCGAAAAATTCATTTTCTGATGAAAAACGATGACTCCGGACGTGTCGAACGTCCCCAAAATGGTCCATATCGATGCAATTTTAACATTTAATCTTTTGACTCCAAACGACTGTTGGATGTGAATTATGACTTTTTCAACTAAAATAAGTGTGTTTAAAGTCGTTTATGTGCCTGAAATTGGTCAAAATTGAAGCTTTTGTGTAAGCAAAACTCTGTAAAAATGGCAATTTTGGTCACTCTGAGGGGTTAAAAAGGGGTTATTCAACACGAGGCACGATCCATTTGACATTTTGAATCATTTTTGGTATAGTCCGAAAAATTCATTTTCTGATGAAAAACGATGACTCCGGACCTGTTGAATGTCCCCAAAATGGTCCATATCGATGAAATTTTAACATTTCATCCTTTGACTCCAAACGACTGTTGGATGTGAATTAAGTCGTTTTCAACTAAAATAAGTGTGTTTAAAGTCATTTATGTGCCTGAAATTGGTCAAAATTGAAGCTTTTGTGTAAGCAAAACTCTGTAAAAATGGCAATTTTGGTCACTCTGAGGGGTTAAAAAGTGGTTATTCAACATGAGGCACGATCTATTTGACATTTTGAATCATTTTTGGTATAGTCCGAAAAATTCATTTTCTGATGAAAAACGATGACTGTCGAACGTCCCCAAAATGGTCCATATCGATGAAATTTTAACATTTAAACTTTAGACTCCAAACGACTGTTGGATGTGAATTAAGTCTTTTTCAACTAAAATAAGTGTGTTTAAAGTCATGTATGTGCCTGAAATTGGTCAAAATTGAAACTTTTGTGTAAGCAAAACTCTGTAAAAATGGCAATTTTGGTCTCTCTGAGGGGTTAAAAAGTGGTTATTCAACATGAGGCACCATCACTTTGACATTTTGAATCATTTTTGGTACAGTCCGAAAAATTCATTTTCTGATGAAAAACGATGACTCCGGACCTGTCGAACATCCCCAAAATGGTCCATATCGATGAAATTTTAACATTTAATCTTTTGACTCCAAACAACTGTTGGATGTGAATTATGACTTTTTCAACTAAAATAAGTGTGTTTAAAGTCATTTATGTGCCTGAAATCGGTCAAAATTGAAGCTTTTGTGTAAGCAAAACTCTGTAAAAATGGCAATTTTGGTCTCTCTGAGGGGTTAAAAAGTGGTTATTCAACATGAGGCACGATCCATTTGACATTTTGAATCATTTTTGGTACAGTCCGAAAAATTCATTTTCTGATGAAAAACGATGACTCCGGACCTGTCGAACGTCCCCAAAATGGTCCATATCGATGAAATTTTAACATTTAATCTTTTGACTCCAAACAACTGTTGGATGTGAATTATTACTTTTTCAACTAAAATAAGTGTGTTTAAAGTCATTTATGTGCCTGAAATCGGTCAAAATTGAAGCTTTTGTGTAAGCAAAACTCTGTAAAAATGGCAATTTTGGTCTCTCTGAGGGGTTAAAAAGTGGTTATTCAACATGAGGCACGATCCATTTGACATTTTGAATCATTTTTGGTATAGTCCAAAAAATTAATTTTCTGATGAAAAACGATGACTCTGGACCTGTCGAACGTCCCCAAAATGGTCCATATTGAGGAAATTTTAACATTTAATCTTTTGACTCCAAACGACTGTTGGATGTGAATTAAGTCTTTTTCAACTAAAATAAGTGTGTTTAAAGTCATTTATGTGCCTGAAATTGGTCAAAATTGAAGCTTTTGTGTAAGCAAAACTCTGTAAAAATGGCAATTTTTGTCACTCTGAGGGGTTAAAAAGTGGTTATTGAACATGAGGCACGATCCATTTGACATTTTGAATCATTTTTGGTATAGTCCGAAAAATTCATTTTCTGATGAAAAACGATGACTCCGGACCTGTTGAACGTCCCCAAAATGGTCCATATCGATGAAATTTTAACATTTAATCCTTTGACTCCAAACGACTGTTGGATGTGAATTAAGTCGTTTTCAACTAAAATAAGTGTGTTTAAAGTCATTTATGTGCCTGAAATTGGTCAAAATTGAAGCTTTTGTGTAAGCAAAACTCTGTAAAAATGGCAATTTTGGTCACTCTGAGGGGTTAAAAAGTGGTTATTCAACATGAGGCACGATCCATTTGACATTTTGAATCATTTTTGGTATAGTCCAAAAAATTCATTTTCTGATGAAAAACGATGACTCTGGACCTGTCGAACGTCCCCAAAATGGTCCATATCGATGAAATTTTAACATTTAATCTTTTGACTCCAAACAACTGTTGGATGTGAATTATGACTTTTTCAACTAAAATAAGTGTGTTTAAAGTCATTTATGTGCCTGAAATCGGTCAAAATTGAAGCTTTTGTGTAAGCAAAACTCTGTAAAAATGGCAATTTTGGTCTCTCTGAGGGGTTAAAAAGTGGTTATTCAACATGAGGCACGATCCATTTGACATTTTGAATCATTTTTGGTATAGTCCAAAAAATTCATTTTCTGATGAAAAACGATGACTCTGGACCTGTCGAACGTCCCCAAAATGGTCCATATTGATGAAATTTTAACATTTAATCTTTTGACTCCAAACGACTGTTGGATGTGAATTAAGTCTTTTTCAACTAAAATAAGTATGTTTAAAGTCATTTATGTGCCTGAAATTGGTCAAAATTGAAGCTTTTGTGTAAGCAAAACTTTGTAAAAATGGCAATTTTGGTCACTCTGAGGGGTTTAAAAAGTGGTTATTCAACATGAGGCACGATCTATTTGACATTTTGAATCATTTTTGGTACAGTCCGAAAAATTCATTTTCTGATGAAAAACGATGACTCCGGACCTGTCGAACGTCCCCAAAATGGTCCATATCGATGAAATTTTAACATTTAATCTTTTGACTCCAAACAACTGTTGGATGTGAATTATGACTTTTTCAACTAAAATAAGTGTGTTTAAAGTCATTTATGTGCCTGAAATTGGTCAAAATCGAAGCTTTTGTGTAAGCAAAACTCTGTAAAAATGGCAATTTTGGTCACTCTGAGGGGTTAAAAAGTGGTTATTCAACATGAGGCACGATCTATTTGACATTTTGAATCATTTTTGGTACAGTCCGAAAAATTCATTTTCTGATGAAAAACGATGACTCCGGACCTGTCGAACGTCCCCAAAATGGTCCATATCGATGAAATTTTAACATTTAATCTTTTGACTCCAAACAACTGTTGGATGTGAATTAAGTCTTTTTCAACTAAAATAAGTGTGTTTAAAGTCATTTATGTGCCTGAAATTGGTCAAAATTGAAGCTTTTGTGTAAGCAAAACTCTGTTAAAATGGCAATCTTGGTCACTCTGAGGGGTTAAAAAGTGGTTATTCAACATGAGGCACGATCCATTTGACATTTTGAATCATTTTTGGTATAGTCCGAAAAATTCATTTTCTGATGAAAAACGATGACTCCGGACCTGTCGAACGTCCCCAAAATGGTCCATATCGATGAAATTTTAACATTTAATCTTTTGACTCCAAACGACTGTTGGATGTGAATTATGACTTTTTCAACTAAAATAAGTGTGTTTAAAGTCATTAATGTGCCTGAAATTGGTCAAAATTGAAGCTTTTGTGTAAGCAAAACTCTGTAAAAATGGCAATTTTGGTCAATCTGAGGGGTTAAAAAGTGGTTATTCAACCTGAGGCACCATCACTTTGACATTTTGAATCATTTTTGGTACAGTCCAAAAAATTCATTTTCTGATGAAAAACGATGACTCCGGACCTTTAGAACGTCCCCAAAATGGTCCATATCGATGAAATTTTAACATTTAATCTTTTGACTCCAAACAACTGTTGGATGTGAATTAAGTCTTTTTCAACTAAAATAAGTGTGTTTAAAGTCATTTATGTGCCTGAAATTGGTCAAAATTGAAGCTTTTGTGTAAGCAAAACTCTGTAAAAATGGCAATTTTGGTCTCTCTGAGGGGTTAAAAAGTGGTTATTCAACATGAGGCACGATCCATTTGACATTTTGAATCATTTTTGGTATAGTCCAAAAAATTCATTTTCTGATGAAAAACGATGACTCTGGACCTGTCGAACGTCCCCAAAATGGTCCATATTGATGAAATTTTAACATTTAATCTTTTGACTCCAAACGACTGTTGGATGTGAATTAAGTCTTTTTCAACTAAAATAAGTATGTTTAAAGTCATTTATGTGCCTGAAATTGGTCAAAATTGAAGCTTTTGTGTAAGCAAAACTTTGTAAAAATGGCAATTTTGGTCACTCTGAGGGGTTTAAAAAGTGGTTATTCAACATGAGGCACGATCTATTTGACATTTTGAATCATTTTTGGTACAGTCCGAAAAATTCATTTTCTGATGAAAAACGATGACTCCGGACCTGTCGAACGTCCCCAAAATGGTCCATATCGATGAAATTTTAACATTTAATCTTTTGACTCCAAACAACTGTTGGATGTGAATTATGACTTTTTCAACTAACATAAGTGTGTTTAAAGTCATTTATGTGCCTGAAATTGGTCAAAATCGAAGCTTTTGTGTAAGCAAAACTCTGTAAAAATGGCAATTTTGGTCACTCTGAGGGGTTAAAAAGTGGTTATTCAACATGAGGCACGATCTATTTGACATTTTGAATCATTTTTGGTATAGTCCGAAAAATTCATTTTCTAATGAAAAACGATGACTCCGGACCTGTCGAACGTCCCCAAAATGGTCCATATCGATGAAATTTTAACATTTAATCTTTTGACTCCAAACGACTGTTGGATGTGAATTATGACTTTTTCAACTAAAATAAGTGTGTTTAAAGTCATTTATGTGCCTGAAATTGGTCAAAATTGAAGCTTTTGTGTAAGCAAAACTCTGTAAAAATGGCATTTTTGGTCACTCTGAGGGGTTAAAAAGTGGTTATTCAACCTGAGGCACCATCACTTTGACATTTTGAATCATTTTTGGTACAGTCCGAAAAATTCATTTTCTGATGAAAAACGATGACTCCGGACCTGTCGAACGTCCCCAAAATGGTCCATATCGATGAAATTTTAACATTTAATCTTTTGACTCCAAACAACTGTTGGATGTGAATTAAGTCTTTTTCAACTAAAATAAGTGTGTTTAAAGTCATTTATGTGCCTGAAATTGGTCAAAATTGAAGCTTTTGTGTAAGCAAAACTCTGTTAAAATGGCAATCTTGGTCACTCTGAGGGGTTAAAAAGTGGTTATTCAACATGAGTCACGATCCATTTGACATTTTGAATCATTTTTGGTATAGTCCGAAAAATTCATTTTCTGATGAAAAACGATGACTCCGGACCTGTCGAACGTCCCCAAAATGGTCCATATCGATGAAATTTTAACATTTAATCTTTTGACTCCAAACGACTGTTGGATGTGAATTATGACTTTTTCAACTAAAATAAGTGTGTTTAAAGTCATTAATGTGCCTGAAATTGGTCAAAATTGAAGCTTTTGTGTAAGCAAAACTCTGTAAAAATGGCAATTTTGGTCACTCTGAGGGGTTAAAAAGTGGTTATTCAACCTGAGGCACCATCACTTTGACATTTTGAATCATTTTTGGTACAGTCCAAAAAATTCATTTTCTGATGAAAAACGATGACTCCGGACCTTTAGAACGTCCCCAAAATGGTCCATATCGATGAAATTTTAACATTTAATCTTTTGACTCCAAACAACTGTTGGATGTGAATTAAGTCTTTTTCAACTAAAATAAGTGTGTTTAAAGTCATTTATGTGCCTGAAATTGGTCAAAATTGAAGCTTTTGTGTAAGCAAAACTCTGTAAAAATGGCAATTTTGGTCACTCTGTGGGGTTAAAAAGTGGTTATTCAACATGAGGCACGATCTATTTGACATTTTGAATCATTTTTGGTATAGTCCGAAAAATTCATTTTCTAATGAAAAACGATGACTCCGGACCTGTCGAACGTCCCCAAAATGGTCAAATATCGATGAAATTTTAACATTTAATCTTTTGACTCCAAACGACTGTTGGATGTGAATTATGACTTTTTCAACTAAAATAAGTGTGTTTAAAGTCATTTATGTGCCTGAAATTGGTCAAAATTGAAGCTTTTGTGTAAGCAAAACTCTGTAAAAATGGCATTTTTGGTCACTCTGAGGGGTTAAAAAGTGGTTATTCAACATGAGGCACGATCTATTTGACATTTTGAATCATTTTTGGTACAGTCCGAAAAATTCATTTTCTGATGAAAAACGATGACTCCGGACCTGTCGAACGTCCCCAAAATGGTCCATATCGATGAAATTTTAACATTTAATCTTTTGACTCCAAACAACTGTTGGATGTGAATTATGACTTTTTCAACTAACATAAGTGTGTTTAAAGTCATTTATGTGCCTGAAATTGGTCAAAATCGAAGCTTTTGTGTAAGCAAAACTCTGTAAAAATGGCAATTTTGGTCACTCTGAGGGGTTAAAAAGTGGTTATTCAACATGAGGCACGATCTATTTGACATTTTGAATCATTTTTGGTATAGTCCGAAAAATTCATTTTCTAATGAAAAACGATGACTCCGGACCTGTCGAACGTCCCCAAAATGGTCCATATCGATGAAATTTTAACATTTAATCTTTTGACTCCAAACGACTGTTGGATGTGAATTATGACTTTTTCAACTAAAATAAGTGTGTTTAAAGTCATTTATGTGCCTGAAATTGGTCAAAATTGAAGCTTTTGTGTAAGCAAAACTCTGTAAAAATGGCATTTTTGGTCACTCTGAGGGGTTAAAAAGTGGTTATTCAACCTGAGGCACCATCACTTTGACATTTTGAATCATTTTTGGTACAGTCCGAAAAATTCATTTTCTGATGAAAAACGATGACTCCGGACCTGTCGAACGTCCCCAAAATGGTCCATATCGATGAAATTTTAACATTTAATCTTTTGACTCCAAACAACTGTTGGATGTGAATTAAGTCTTTTTCAACTAAAATAAGTGTGTTTAAAGTCATTTATGTGCCTGAAATTGGTCAAAATTGAAGCTTTTGTGTAAGCAAAACTCTGTTAAAATGGCAATCTTGGTCACTCTGAGGGGTTAAAAAGTGGTTATTCAACATGAGTCACGATCCATTTGACATTTTGAATCATTTTTGGTATAGTCCGAAAAATTCATTTTCTGATGGAAAACGATGACTCCGGACCTGTCGAACGTCCCCAAAATGGTCCATATCGATGAAATTTTAACATTTAATCTTTTGACTCCAAACGACTGTTGGATGTGAATTATGACTTTTTCAACTAAAATAAGTGTGTTTAAAGTCATTAATGTGCCTGAAATTGGTCAAAATTGAAGCTTTTGTGTAAGCAAAACTCTGTAAAAATGGCAATTTTGGTCACTCTGAGGGGTTAAAAAGTGGTTATTCAACCTGAGGCACCATCACTTTGACATTTTGAATCATTTTTGGTACAGTCCAAAAAATTCATTTTCTGATGAAAAACGATGACTCCGGACCTTTAGAACGTCCCCAAAATGGTCCATATCGATGAAATTTTAACATTTAATCTTTTGACTCCAAACAACTGTTGGATGTGAATTAAGTCTTTTTCAACTAAAATAAGTGTGTTTAAAGTCATTTATGTGCCTGAAATTGGTCAAAATTGAAGCTTTTGTGTAAGCAAAACTCTGTAAAAATGGCAATTTTGGTCACTCTGAGGGGTTAAAAAGTGGTTATTCAACATGAGGCACGATCTATTTGACATTTTGAATCATTTTTGGTATAGTCCGAAAAATTCATTTTCTAATGAAAAACGATGACTCCGGACCTGTCGAACGTCCCCAAAATGGTCAAATATCGATGAAATTTTAACATTTAATCTTTTGACTCCAAACGACTGTTGGATGTGAATTATGACTTTTTCAACTAAAATAAGTGTGTTTAAAGTCATTTATGTGCCTGAAATTGGTCAAAATTGAAGCTTTTGTGTAAGCAAAACTCTGTAAAAATGGCATTTTTGGTCACTCTGAGGGGTTAAAAAGTGGTTATTCAACCTGAGGCACCATCACTTTGACATTTTGAATCATTTTTGGTACAGTCCGAAAAATTCATTTTCTGATGAAAAACGATGACTCCGGACCTGTCGAACGTCCCCAAAATGGTCCATATCGATGAAATTTTAACATTTAATCTTTTGACTCCAAACAACTGTTGGATGTGAATTAAGTCTTTTTCAACTAAAATAAGTGTGTTTAAAGTCATTTATGTGCCTGAAATTGGTCAAAATTGAAGCTTTTGTGTAAGCAAAACTCTGTTAAAATGGCAATCTTGGTCACTCTGAGGGGTTAAAAAGTGGTTATTCAACATGAGGCACGATCCATTTGACATTTTGAATCATTTTTGGTATAGTCCGAAAAATTCATTTTCTGATGAAAAACGATGACTCCGGACCTGTCGAACGTCCCCAAAATGGTCCATATCGATGAAATTTTAACATTTAATCTTTTGACTCCAAACGACTGTTGGATGTGAATTATGACTTTTTCAACTAAAATAAGTGTGTTTAAAGTCATTAATGTGCCTGAAATTGGTCAAAATTGAAGCTTTTGTGTAAGCAAAACTCTGTAAAAATGGCAATTTTGGTCACTCTGAGGGGTTAAAAAGTGGTTATTCAACCTGAGGCACCATCACTTTGACATTTTGAATCATTTTTGGTACAGTCCAAAAAATTCATTTTCTGATGAAAAACGATGACTCCGGACCTGTCGAACGTCCCCAAAATGGTCCATATCGATGAAATTTTAACATTTAATCTTTTGACTCCAAACGACTGTTGGATGTGAATTAAGTCTTTTTCAACTAAAATAAGTGTGTTTAAAGTCATTTATGTGCCTGAAATTGGTCAAAATTGAAGCTTTTGTGTAAGCAAAACTCTGTAAAAATGGCAATTTTGGTCACTCTGAGGGGTTAAAAAGTGGTTATATAACATGAGGCAAGATCTATTTGACATTTTGAATCATTTTTGGTATAGTCCGAAAAATTCATTTTCTGATGAAAAACGATGACTCCGGACCTGTCGAACGTCCCCAAAATGGTCCATATCGATGAAATTTTAACATTTATTCTTTTGACTCCAAACGACTGTTGGATGTGAATTATGACTTTTTCAACTAAAATAAGTGTGTTTAAAGTCATTTATGTGCCTCAAATTGGTCAAAATTGAAGCTTTTGTGTAAGCAAAACTCTGTAAAAATGGCAATTTTGGTCATTCTGAGGGGTTAAAAAGTGGTTATTCAACCTGAGGCACCATCACTTTGACATTATGAATCATTTTTGGTACAGTCCAAAAAATTCATTTTCTGATGAAAAACGATGACTCCGGACCTGTCGAACGTCCCCAAAATGGTCCATATCGATGAAATTTTAACATTTAATCTTTTGACTCCAAACAACTGTTGGATGTGAATTAAGTCTTTTTCAACTAAAATAAGTGTGTTTAAAGTCATTTATGTGCCTGAAATTGGTCAAAATTGAAGCTTTTGTGTAAGCAAAACTCTGTAAAAATGGCAATTTTCGTCACTCTGAGGGGTTAAAAAGTGGTTATTCAACATGAGGCACGATCCATTTGACATTTTGAATCATTTTTGGTATAGTCCGAAAAATTTATTTTCTGATGAAAAACGATGACTCCGGACCTGTCGAACGTCCCCATAATGGTCCATATCGATGAAATTTTAACATTTAATCTTTTGACTCCAAACAACTGTTGGATGTGAATTAAGTTTTTTTCAACTAAAATAAGTGTGTTTAAAGTCATTTATGTGCCTGAAATCGGTCAAAATTGAAGCTTTTGTGTAAGCAAAACTCTGTAAAAATGGCAATTTTGGTCACTCTGAGGGGTTAAAAAGTGGTTATTCAACATGAGGCACGATCTATTTGACATTTTGAATCATTTTTGGTATAGTCCGAAAAATTCATTTTCTGATGAAAAACGATGACTCCGGACCTGTCGAACGTCCCCAAAATGGTCCATTTCGATGAAATTTTAACATTTAATCTTTTGACTCCAAACGACTGTTGGATGTGAATTAAGTCTTTTTCAACTAAAATAAGTGTGTTTAAAGTCATTTATGTGCCTGAAATTGGTCAAAATTGAAGCTTTTGTGTAAGCAAAACTCTGTAAAAATGGCAATTTTGGTCACTCTGAGGGGTTAAAAAGTGGTTATTCAACATGAGGCACGATCTATTCGACATTTTGAATCATTTTTGGTATAGTCCGAAAAATTCATTTTCTGATGAAAAACGATGACTCCGGACCTGTCGAACGTCCCCAAAATGGTCCATATCGATGAAATTTTAACATTTAATCTTTTGACTCCAACCGACTGTTGGATGTAAATTATGACTTTTTCAACTAAAATAAGTGTGTTTAAAGTCATTTATGTGCCTGAAATTGGTCAAAATTGAAGCTTTTGTGTAAGCAAAACTCTGTAAAAATGGCATTTTTGGTCACTCTGAGGGGTTAAAAAGTGGTTATTCAACCTGAGGCACCAACACTTTGACATTTTGAATCATTTTTGGTACAGTCCGAAAAATTCATTTTCTGATGAAAAACGATGACTCCGGACCTGTCGAACGTCCCCAAAATGGTCCATATCGATGAAATTTTAACATTTAATCTTTTGACTCCAAACAACTGTTGGATGTGAATTAAGTCTTTTTCAACTAAAATAAGTGTGTTTAAAGTCATTTATGTGCCTGAAATTGGTCAAAATTGAAGCTTTTGTGTAAGCAAAACTCTGTAAAAATGGCAATTTTTGTCACTCTGAGGGGTTAAAAAGTGGTTATTCAACATGAGGCACGATCCATTTGACATTTTGAATCATTTTTGGTATAGTCCGAAAAATTCATTTTCTGATGAAAAACGATGACTCCGGACCTGTTGAACGTCCCCAAAATGGTCCATATCGATGAAATTTTAACATTTAATCCTTTGACTCCAAACGACTGTTGGATGTGAATTAAGTCGTTTTCAACTAAAATAAGTGTGTTTAAAGTCATTTATGTGCCTGAAATTGGTCAAAATTGAAGCTTTTGTGTAAGCAAAACTCTGTAAAAATGGCAATTTTGGTCACTCTGAGGGGTTAAAAAGTGGTTATTCAACATGAGGCACGATCTATTTGACATTTTGAATCATTTTTGGTATAGTCCGAAAAATTCATTTTCTGATGAAAAACGATGACTGTCGAACGTCCCCAAAATGGTCCATATCGATGAAATTTTAACATTTAAACTTTAGACTCCAAACGACTGTTGGATGTGAATTAAGTCTTTTTCAACTAAAATAAGTGTGTTTAAAGTCATGTATGTGCCTGAAATTGGTCAAAATTGAAACTTTTGTGTAAGCAAAACTCTGTAAAAATGGCAATTTTGGTCTCTCTGAGGGGTTAAAAAGTGGTTATTCAACATGAGGCACCATCACTTTGACATTTTGAATCATTTTTGGTACAGTCCGAAAAATTCATTTTCTGATGAAAAACGATGACTCCGGACCTGTCGAACGTCCCCAAAATGGTCCATATCGATGAAATTTTAACATTTAATCTTTTGACTCCAAACAACTGTTGGATGTGAATTATGACTTTTTCAACTAAAATAAGTGTGTTTAAAGTCATTTATGTGCCTGAAATCGGTCAAAATTGAAGCTTTTGTGTAAGCAAAACTCTGTAAAAATGGCAATTTTGGTCTCTCTGAGGGGTTAAAAAGTGGTTATTCAACATGAGGCACGATCCATTTGACATTTTGAATCATTTTTGGTACAGTCCGAAAAATTCATTTTCTGATGAAAAACGATGACTCCGAACCTGTCGAACGTCCCCAAAATGGTCCATATCGATGAAATTTTAACATTTAATCTTTTGACTCCAAACAACTGTTGGATGTGAATTATGACTTTTTCAACTAAAATAAGTGTGTTTAAAGTCATTTATGTGCCTGAAATCGGTCAAAATTGAAGCTTTTGTGTAAGCAAAACTCTGTAAAAATGGCAATTTTGGTCTCTCTGAGGGGTTAAAAAGTGGTTATTCAACATGAGGCACGATCCATTTGACATTTTGAATCATTTTTGGTATAGTCCAAAAAATTCATTTTCTGATGAAAAACGATGACTCTGGACCTGTCGAACGTCCCCAAAATGGTCCATATTGATGAAATTTTAACATTTAATCTTTTGACTCCAAACAACTGTTGGATGTGAATTATGACTTTTTCAACTAAAATAAGTGTGTTTAAAGTCATTTATGTGCCTGAAATCGGTCAAAATTGAAGCTTTTGTGTAAGCAAAACTTTGTAAAAATGGCAATTTTGGTCACTCTGAGGGGTTTAAAAAGTGGTTATTCAACATGAGGCACGATCTATTTGACATTTTGAATCATTTTTGGTACAGTCCGAAAAATTCATTTTCTGATGAAAAACGATGACTCCGGACCTGTCAAACGTCCCCAAAATGGTCCATATCGATGAAATTTTAACATTTAATCTTTTGACTCCAAACAACTGTTGGATGTGAATTATGACTTTTTCAACTAAAATAAGTGTGTTTAAAGTCATTTATGTGCCTGAAATTGGTCAAAATCGAAGCTTTTGTGTAAGCAAAACTCTGTAAAAATGGCAATTTTGGTCACTCTGAGGGGTTAAAAAGTGGTTATTCAACATGAGGCACGATCTATTTGACATTTTGAATCATTTTTGGTATAGTCCGAAAAATTCATTTTCTGATGAAAAACGATGACTCCGGACCTGTCGAACGTCCCCAAAATGGTCCATTTCGATGAAATTTTAACATTTAATCTTTTGACTCCAAACGACTGTTGGATGTGAATTAAGTCTTTTTCAACTAAAATAAGTGTGTTTAAAGTCATTTATGTGCCTGAAATTGGTCAAAATTGAAGCTTTTGTGTAAGCAAAACTCTGTAAAAATGGCAATTTTGGTCACTCTGAGGGGTTAAAAAGTGGTTATTCAACATGAGGCACGATCTATTCGACATTTTGAATCATTTTTGGTATAGTCCGAAAAATTCATTTTCTGATGAAAAACGATGACTCCGGACCTGTCGAACGTCCCCAAAATGGTCCATATCGATGAAATTTTAACATTTAATCTTTTGACTCCAACCGACTGTTGGATGTAAATTATGACTTTTTCAACTAAAATAAGTGTGTTTAAAGTCATTTATGTGCCTGAAATTGGTCAAAATTGAAGCTTTTGTGTAAGCAAAACTCTGTAAAAATGGCATTTTTGGTCACTCTGAGGGGTTAAAAAGTGGTTATTCAACCTGAGGCACCAACACTTTGACATTTTGAATCATTTTTGGTACAGTCCGAAAAATTCATTTTCTGATGAAAAACGATGACTCCGGACCTGTCGAACGTCCCCAAAATGGTCCATATCGATGAAATTTTAACATTTAATCTTTTGACTCCAAACAACTGTTGGATGTGAATTAAGTCTTTTTCAACTAAAATAAGTGTGTTTAAAGTCATTTATGTGCCTGAAATTGGTCAAAATTGAAGCTTTTGTGTAAGCAAAACTCTGTAAAAATGGCAATTTTTGTCACTCTGAGGGGTTAAAAAGTGGTTATTCAACATGAGGCACGATCCATTTGACATTTTGAATCATTTTTGGTATAGTCCGAAAAATTCATTTTCTGATGAAAAACGATGACTCCGGACCTGTTGAACGTCCCCAAAATGGTCCATATCGATGAAATTTTAACATTTAATCCTTTGACTCCAAACGACTGTTGGATGTGAATTAAGTCGTTTTCAACTAAAATAAGTGTGTTTAAAGTCATTTATGTGCCTGAAATTGGTCAAAATTGAAGCTTTTGTGTAAGCAAAACTCTGTAAAAATGGCAATTTTGGTCACTCTGAGGGGTTAAAAAGTGGTTATTCAACATGAGGCACGATCTATTTGACATTTTGAATCATTTTTGGTATAGTCCGAAAAATTCATTTTCTGATGAAAAACGATGACTGTCGAACGTCCCCAAAATGGTCCATATCGATGAAATTTTAACATTTAAACTTTAGACTCCAAACGACTGTTGGATGTGAATTAAGTCTTTTTCAACTAAAATAAGTGTGTTTAAAGTCATGTATGTGCCTGAAATTGGTCAAAATTGAAACTTTTGTGTAAGCAAAACTCTGTAAAAATGGCAATTTTGGTCTCTCTGAGGGGTTAAAAAGTGGTTATTCAACATGAGGCACCATCACTTTGACATTTTGAATCATTTTTGGTACAGTCCGAAAAATTCATTTTCTGATGAAAAACGATGACTCCGGACCTGTCGAACGTCCCCAAAATGGTCCATATCGATGAAATTTTAACATTTAATCTTTTGACTCCAAACAACTGTTGGATGTGAATTATGACTTTTTCAACTAAAATAAGTGTGTTTAAAGTCATTTATGTGCCTGAAATCGGTCAAAATTGAAGCTTTTGTGTAAGCAAAACTCTGTAAAAATGGCAATTTTGGTCTCTCTGAGGGGTTAAAAAGTGGTTATTCAACATGAGGCACGATCCATTTGACATTTTGAATCATTTTTGGTACAGTCCGAAAAATTCATTTTCTGATGAAAAACGATGACTCCGGACCTGTCGAACGTCCCCAAAATGGTCCATATCGATGAAATTTTAACATTTAATCTTTTGACTCCAAACAACTGTTGGATGTGAATTATGACTTTTTCAACTAAAATAAGTGTGTTTAAAGTCATTTATGTGCCTGAAATCGGTCAAAATTGAAGCTTTTGTGTAAGCAAAACTCTGTAAAAATGGCAATTTTGGTCTCTCTGAGGGGTTAAAAAGTGGTTATTCAACATGAGGCACGATCCATTTGACATTTTGAATCATTTTTGGTATAGTCCAAAAAATTCATTTTCTGATGAAAAACGATGACTCTGGACCTGTCGAACGTCCCCAAAATGGTCCATATTGATGAAATTTTAACATTTAATCTTTTGACTCCAAACGACTGTTGGATGTGAATTAAGTCTTTTTCAACTAAAATAAGTATGTTTAAAGTCATTTATGTGCCTGAAATTGGTCAAAATTGAAGCTTTTGTGTAAGCAAAACTTTGTAAAAATGGCAATTTTGGTCACTCTGAGGGGTTTAAAAAGTGGTTATTCAACATGAGGCACGATCTATTTGACATTTTGAATCATTTTTGGTACAGTCCGAAAAATTCATTTTCTGATGAAAAACGATGACTCCGGACCTGTCAAACGTCCCCAAAATGGTCCATATCGATGAAATTTTAACATTTAATCTTTTGACTCCAAACAACTGTTGGATGTGAATTATGACTTTTTCAACTAAAATAAGTGTGTTTAAAGTCATTTATGTGCCTGAAATTGGTCAAAATCGAAGCTTTTGTGTAAGCAAAACTCTGTAAAAATGGCAATTTTGGTCACTCTGAGGGGTTAAAAAGTGGTTATTCAACATGAGGCACGATCTATTTGACATTTTGAATCATTTTTGGTATAGTCCGAAAAATTCATTTTCTAATGAAAAACGATGACTCCGGACCTGTCGAACGTCCCCAAAATGGTCCATATCGATGAAATTTTAACATTTAATCTTTTGACTCCAAACGACTGTTGGATGTGAATTAAGTCTTTTTCAACTAAAATAAGTGTGTTTAAAGTCATTTATGTGCCTGAAATTGGTCAAAATTGAAGCTTTTGTGTAAGCAAAACTCTGTAAAAATGGCAATTTTGGTCTCTCTGAGGGGTTAAAAAGTGGTTATTCAACATGAGGCACGATCCATTTGACATTTTGAATCATTTTTGGTATAGTCCAAAAAATTCATTTTCTGATGAAAAACGATGACTCTGGACCTGTCGAACGTCCCCAAAATGGTCCATATCGATGAAATTTTAACATTTAATCTTTTGACTCCAAACGACTGTTGGATGTGAATTATGACTTTTTCAACTAAAATAAGTGTGTTTAAAGTCATTAATGTGCCTGAAATTGGTCAAAATTGAAGCTTTTGTGTAAGCAAAACTCTGTAAAAATGGCAATTTTGGTCACTCTGAGGGGTTAAAAAGTGGTTATTCAACCTGAGGCACCATCACTTTGACATTTTGAATCATTTTTGGTACAGTCCAAAAAATTCATTTTCTGATGAAAAACGATGACTCCGGACCTTTAGAACGTCCCCAAAATGGTCCATATCGATGAAATTTTAACATTTAATCTTTTGACTCCAAACAACTGTTGGATGTGAATTAAGTCTTTTTCAACTAAAATAAGTGTGTTTAAAGTCATTTATGTGCCTGAAATTGGTCAAAATTGAAGCTTTTGTGTAAGCAAAACTCTGTAAAAATGGCAATTTTGGTCTCTCTGAGGGGTTAAAAAGTGGTTATTCAACATGAGGCACGATCCATTTGACATTTTGAATCATTTTTGGTATAGTCCAAAAAATTCATTTTCTGATGAAAAACGATGACTCTGGACCTGTCGAACGTCCCCAAAATGGTCCATATTGATGAAATTTTAACATTTAATCTTTTGACTCCAAACAACTGTTGGATGTGAATTATGACTTTTTCAACTAAAATAAGTGTGTTTAAAGTCATTTATGTGCCTGAAATTGGTCAAAATCGAAGCTTTTGTGTAAGCAAAACTCTGTAAAAATGGCAATTTTGGTCACTCTGAGGGGTTAAAAAGTGGTTATTCAACATGAGGCACGATCTATTTGACATTTTGAATCATTTTTGGTATAGTCCGAAAAATTCATTTTCTAATGAAAAACGATGACTCCGGACCTGTCGAACGTCCCCAAAATGGTCCATATCGATGAAATTTTAACATTTAATCTTTTGACTCCAAACGACTGTTGGATGTGAATTAAGTCTTTTTCAACTAAAATAAGTGTGTTTAAAGTCATTTATGTGCCTGAAATTGGTCAAAATTGAAGCTTTTGTGTAAGCAAAACTCTGTAAAAATGGCAATTTTGGTCTCTCTGAGGGGTTAAAAAGTGGTTATTCAACATGAGGCACGATCCATTTGACATTTTGAATCATTTTTGGTATAGTCCAAAAAATTCATTTTCTGATGAAAAACGATGACTCTGGACCTGTCGAACGTCCCCAAAATGGTCCATATCGATGAAATTTTAACATTTAATCTTTTGACTCCAAACGACTGTTGGATGTGAATTATGACTTTTTCAACTAAAATAAGTGTGTTTAAAGTCATTAATGTGCCTGAAATTGGTCAAAATTGAAGCTTTTGTGTAAGCAAAACTCTGTAAAAATGGCAATTTTGGTCACTCTGAGGGGTTAAAAAGTGGTTATTCAACCTGAGGCACCATCACTTTGACATTTTGAATCATTTTTGGTACAGTCCAAAAAATTCATTTTCTGATGAAAAACGATGACTCCGGACCTTTAGAACGTCCCCAAAATGGTCCATATCGATGAAATTTTAACATTTAATCTTTTGACTCCAAACAACTGTTGGATGTGAATTAAGTCTTTTTCAACTAAAATAAGTGTGTTTAAAGTCATTTATGTGCCTGAAATTGGTCAAAATTGAAGCTTTTGTGTAAGCAAAACTCTGTAAAAATGGCAATTTTGGTCTCTCTGAGGGGTTAAAAAGTGGTTATTCAACATGAGGCACGATCCATTTGACATTTTGAATCATTTTTGGTATAGTCCAAAAAATTCATTTTCTGATGAAAAACGATGACTCTGGACCTGTCGAACGTCCCCAAAATGGTCCATATTGATGAAATTTTAACATTTAATCTTTTGACTCCAAACAACTGTTGGATGTGAATTATGACTTTTTCAACTAAAATAAGTGTGTTTAAAGTCATTTATGTGCCTGAAATTGGTCAAAATCGAAGCTTTTGTGTAAGCAAAACTCTGTAAAAATGGCAATTTTGGTCACTCTGAGGGGTTAAAAAGTGGTTATTCAACATGAGGCACGATCTATTTGACATTTTGAATCATTTTTGGTATAGTCCGAAAAATTCATTTTCTAATGAAAAACGATGACTCCGGACCTGTCGAACGTCCCCAAAATGGTCCATATCGATGAAATTTTAACATTTAATCTTTTGACTCCAAACGACTGTTGGATGTGAATTATGACTTTTTCAACTAAAATAAGTGTGTTTAAAGTCATTTATGTGCCTGAAATTGGTCAAAATTGAAGCTTTTGTGTAAGCAAAACTCTGTAAAAATGGCATTTTTGGTCACTCTGAGGGGTTAAAAAGTGGTTATTCAACCTGAGGCACCATCACTTTGACATTTTGAATCATTTTTGGTACAGTCCGAAAAATTCATTTTCTGATGAAAAACGATGACTCCGGACCTGTCGAACGTCCCCAAAATGGTCCATATCGATGAAATTTTAACATTTAATCTTTTGACTCCAAACAACTGTTGGATGTGAATTAAGTCTTTTTCAACTAAAATAAGTGTGTTTAAAGTCATTTATGTGCCTGAAATTGGTCAAAATTGAAGCTTTTGTGTAAGCAAAACTCTGTTAAAATGGCAATCTTGGTCACTCTGAGGGGTTAAAAAGTGGTTATTCAACATGAGGCACGATCCATTTGACATTTTGAATCATTTTTGGTATAGTCCGAAAAATTCATTTTCTGATGAAAAACGATGACTCCGGACCTGTCGAACGTCCCCAAAATGGTCCATATCGATGAAATTTTAACATTTAATCTTTTGACTCCAAACGACTGTTGGATGTGAATTATGACTTTTTCAACTAAAATAAGTGTGTTTAAAGTCATTAATGTGCCTGAAATTGGTCAAAATTGAAGCTTTTGTGTAAGCAAAACTCTGTAAAAATGGCAATTTTGGTCACTCTGAGGGGTTAAAAAGTGGTTATTCAACCTGAGGCACCATCACTTTGACATTTTGAATCATTTTTGGTACAGTCCAAAAAATTCATTTTCTGATGAAAAACGATGACTCCGGACCTTTAGAAAGTCCCCAAAATGGTCCATATCGATGAAATTTTAACATTTAATCTTTTGACTCCAAACAACTGTTGGATGTGAATTAAGTCTTTTTCAACTAAAATAAGTGTGTTTAAAGTCATTTATGTGCCTGAAATTGGTCAAAATTGAAGCTTTTGTGTAAGCAAAACTCTGTAAAAATGGCAATTTTGGTCACTCTGAGGGGTTAAAAAGTGGTTATTCAACATGAGGCACGATCCATTTGACATTTTGAATCATTTTTTGTATAGTCCGAAAAATTCATTTTCTGATGAAAAACGATGACTCCGGACCTGTCGAACGTCCCCAAAATGGTCCATATCGATGAAATTTTAACATTTAATCTTTTGACTCCAAACGACTGTCGGATGTGAATTAAGTCTTTTTCAACTAAAATAAGTGTGTTTAAAGTCATTTATGTGCCTGAAATTGGTCAAAATTGAAGCTTTTGTGTAAGCAAAACTCTGTAAAAATGGCAATTTTGGTCACTCTGAGGGGTTAAAAAGTGGTTATATAACATGAGGCAAGATCTATTTGACATTTTGAATCATTTTTGGTATAGTCCGAAAAATTCATTTTCTGATGAAAAACGATGACTCCGGACCTGTCGAACGTCCCCAAAATGGTCCATATCGATGAAATTTTAACATTTATTCTTTTGACTCCAAACGACTGTTGGATGTGAATTATGACTTTTTCAACTAACATAAGTGTGTTTAAAGTCATTTATGTGCCTCAAATTGGTCAAAATTGAAGCTTTTGTGTAAGCAAAACTCTGTAAAAATGGCAATTTTGGTCATTCTGAGGGGTTAAAAAGTGGTTATTCAACCTGAGGCACCATCACTTTGACATTATGAATCATTTTTGGTACAGTCCAAAAAATTCATTTTCTGATGAAAAACGATGACTCCGGACCTGTCGAACGTCCCCAAAATGGTCCATATCGATGAAATTTTAACATTTAATCTTTTGACTCCAAACAACTGTTGGATGTGAATTAAGTCTTTTTCAACTAAAATAAGTGTGTTTAAAGTCATTTATGTGCCTGAAATTGGTCAAAATTGAAGCTTTTGTGTAAGCAAAACTCTGTAAAAATGGCAATTTTGGTCACTCTGAGGGGTTAAAAAGTGGTTATTCAACATGAGGCACGATCTATTTGACATTTTGAATCATTTTTGGTATAGTCCGAAAAATTCATTTTCTAATGAAAAACGATGACTCCGGACCTGTCGAACGTCCCCAAAATGGTCAAATATCGATGAAATTTTAACATTTAATCTTTTGACTCCAAACGACTGTTGGATGTGAATTATGACTTTTTCAACTAAAATAAGTGTGTTTAAAGTCATTTATGTGCCTGAAATTGGTCAAAATTGAAGCTTTTGTGTAAGCAAAACTCTGTAAAAATGGCATTTTTGGTCACTCTGAGGGGTTAAAAAGTGGTTATTCAACCTGAGGCACCATCACTTTGACATTTTGAATCATTTTTGGTACAGTCCGAAAAATTCATTTTCTGATGAAAAACGATGACTCCGGACCTGTCGAACGTCCCCAAAATGGTCCATATCGATGAAATTTTAACATTTAATCTTTTGACTCCAAACAACTGTTGGATGTGAATTAAGTCTTTTTCAACTAAAATAAGTGTGTTTAAAGTCATTTATGTGCCTGAAATTGGTCAAAATTGAAGCTTTTGTGTAAGCAAAACTCTGTTAAAATGGCAATCTTGGTCACTCTGAGGGGTTAAAAAGTGGTTATTCAACATGAGGCACGATCCATTTGACATTTTGAATCATTTTTGGTATAGTCCGAAAAATTCATTTTCTGATGAAAAACGATGACTCCGGACCTGTCGAACGTCCCCAAAATGGTCCATATCGATGAAATTTTAACATTTAATCTTTTGACTCCAAACGACTGTTGGATGTGAATTATGACTTTTTCAACTAAAATAAGTGTGTTTAAAGTCATTAATGTGCCTGAAATTGGTCAAAATTGAAGCTTTTGTGTAAGCAAAACTCTGTAAAAATGGCAATTTTGGTCACTCTGAGGGGTTAAAAAGTGGTTATTCAACCTGAGGCACCATCACTTTGACATTATGAATCATTTTTGGTACAGTCCAAAAAATTCATTTTCTGATGAAAAACGATGACTCCGGACCTGTCGAACGTCCCCAAAATGGTCCATATCGATGAAATTTTAACATTTAATCTTTTGACTCCAAACAACTGTTGGATGTGAATTAAGTCTTTTTCAACTAAAATAAGTGTGTTTAAAGTCATTTATGTGCCTGAAATTGGTCAAAATTGAAGCTTTTGTGTAAGCAAAACTCTGTAAAAATGGCAATTTTCGTCACTCTGAGGGGTTAAAAAGTGGTTATTCAACATGAGGCACGATCCATTTGACATTTTGAATCATTTTTGGTATAGTCCGAAAAATTTATTTTCTGATGAAAAACGATGACTCCGGACCTGTCGAACGTCCCCATAATGGTCCATATCGATGAAATTTTAACATTTAATCTTTTGACTCCAAACAACTGTTGGATGTGAATTAAGTTTTTTTCAACTAAAATAAGTGTGTTTAAAGTCATTTATGTGCCTGAAATCGGTCAAAATTGAAGCTTTTGTGTAAGCAAAACTCTGTAAAAATGGCAATTTTGGTCACTCTGAGGGGTTAAAAAGTGGTTATTCAACATGAGGCACGATCTATTTGACATTTTGAATCATTTTTGGTATAGTCCGAAAAATTCATTTTCTGATGAAAAACGATGACTCCGGACCTGTCGAACGTCCCCAAAATGGTCCATTTCGATGAAATTTTAACATTTAATCTTTTGACTCCAAACGACTGTTGGATGTGAATTAAGTCTTTTTCAACTAAAATAAGTGTGTTTAAAGTCATTTATGTGCCTGAAATTGGTCAAAATTGAAGCTTTTGTGTAAGCAAAACTCTGTAAAAATGGCAATTTTGGTCACTCTGAGGGGTTAAAAAGTGGTTATTCAACATGAGGCACGATCTATTCGACATTTTGAATCATTTTTGGTATAGTCCGAAAAATTCATTTTCTGATGAAAAACGATGACTCCGGACCTGTCGAACGTCCCCAAAATGGTCCATATCGATGAAATTTTAACATTTAATCTTTTGACTCCAACCGACTGTTGGATGTGAATTATGACTTTTTCAACTAAAATAAGTGTGTTTAAAGTCATTTATGTGCCTGAAATTGGTCAAAATTGAAGCTTTTGTGTAAGCAAAACTCTGTAAAAATGGCATTTTTGGTCACTCTGAGGGGTTAAAAAGTGGTTATTCAACCTGAGGCACCAACACTTTGACATTTTGAATCATTTTTGGTACAGTCCGAAAAATTCATTTTCTGATGAAAAACGATGACTCCGGACCTGTCGAACGTCCCCAAAATGGTCCATATCGATGAAATTTTAACATTTAATCTTTTGACTCCAAACAACTGTTGGATGTGAATTAAGTCTTTTTCAACTAAAATAAGTGTGTTTAAAGTCATTTATGTGCCTGAAATTGGTCAAAATTGAAGCTTTTGTGTAAGCAAAACTCTGTAAAAATGGCAATTTTTGTCACTCTGAGGGGTTAAAAAGTGGTTATTCAACATGAGGCACGATCCATTTGACATTTTGAATCATTTTTGGTATAGTCCGAAAAATTCATTTTCTGATGAAAAACGATGACTCCGGACCTGTTGAACGTCCCCAAAATGGTCCATATCGATGAAATTTTAACATTTAATCCTTTGACTCCAAACGACTGTTGGATGTGAATTAAGTCGTTTTCAACTAAAATAAGTGTGTTTAAAGTCATTTATGTGCCTGAAATTGGTCAAAATTGAAGCTTTTGTGTAAGCAAAACTCTGTAAAAATGGCAATTTTGGTCACTCTGAGGGGTTAAAAAGTGGTTATTCAACATGAGGCACGATCTATTTGACATTTTGAATCATTTTTGGTATAGTCCGAAAAATTCATTTTCTGATGAAAAACGATGACTGTCGAACGTCCCCAAAATGGTCCATATCGATGAAATTTTAACATTTAAACTTTAGACTCCAAACGACTGTTGGATGTGAATTAAGTCTTTTTCAACTAAAATAAGTGTGTTTAAAGTCATGTATGTGCCTGAAATTGGTCAAAATTGAAACTTTTGTGTAAGCAAAACTCTGTAAAAATGGCAATTTTGGTCTCTCTGAGGGGTTAAAAAGTGGTTATTCAACATGAGGCACCATCACTTTGACATTTTGAATCATTTTTGGTACAGTCCGAAAAATTCATTTTCTGATGAAAAACGATGACTCCGGACCTGTCGAACGTCCCCAAAATGGTCCATATCGATGAAATTTTAACATTTAATCTTTTGACTCCAAACAACTGTTGGATGTGAATTATGACTTTTTCAACTAAAATAAGTGTGTTTAAAGTCATTTATGTGCCTGAAATCGGTCAAAATTGAAGCTTTTGTGTAAGCAAAACTCTGTAAAAATGGCAATTTTGGTCTCTCTGAGGGGTTAAAAAGTGGTTATTCAACATGAGGCATGATCCATTTGACATTTTGAATCATTTTTGGTACAGTCCGAAAAATTCATTTTCTGATGAAAAACGATGACTCCGGACCTGTCGAACGTCCCCAAAATGGTCCATATCGATGAAATTTTAACATTTAATCTTTTGACTCCAAACAACTGTTGGATGTGAATTATGACTTTTTCAACTAAAATAAGTGTGTTTAAAGTCATTTATGTGCCTGAAATCGGTCAAAATTGAAGCTTTTGTGTAAGCAAAACTCTGTAAAAATGGCAATTTTGGTCTCTCTGAGGGGTTAAAAAGTGGTTATTCAACATGAGGCACGATCCATTTGACATTTTGAATCATTTTTGGTATAGTCCAAAAAATTCATTTTCTGATGAAAAACGATGACTCTGGACCTGTCGAACGTCCCCAAAATGGTCCATATTGATGAAATTTTAACATTTAATCTTTTGACTCCAAACGACTGTTGGATGTGAATTAAGTCTTTTTCAACTAAAATAAGTATGTTTAAAGTCATTTATGTGCCTGAAATTGGTCAAAATTGAAGCTTTTGTGTAAGCAAAACTTTGTAAAAATGGCAATTTTGGTCACTCTGAGGGGTTTAAAAAGTGGTTATTCAACATGAGGCACGATCTATTTGACATTTTGAATCATTTTTGGTACAGTCCGAAAAATTCATTTTCTGATGAAAAACGATGACTCCGGACCTGTCAAACGTCCCCAAAATGGTCCATATCGATGAAATTTTAACATTTAATCTTTTGACTCCAAACAACTGTTGGATGTGAATTATGACTTTTTCAACTAAAATAAGTGTGTTTAAAGTCATTTATGTGCCTGAAATTGGTCAAAATCGAAGCTTTTGTGTAAGCAAAACTCTGTAAAAATGGCAATTTTGGTCACTCTGAGGGGTTAAAAAGTGGTTATTCAACATGAGGCACGATCTATTTGACATTTTGAATCATTTTTGGTATAGTCCGAAAAATTCATTTTCTAATGAAAAACGATGACTCCGGACCTGTCGAACGTCCCCAAAATGGTCCATATCGATGAAATTTTAACATTTAATCTTTTGACTCCAAACGACTGTTGGATGTGAATTATGACTTTTTCAACTAAAATAAGTGTGTTTAAAGTCATTTATGTGCCTGAAATTGGTCAAAATTGAAGCTTTTGTGTAAGCAAAACTCTGTAAAAATGGCAATTTTGGTCTCTCTGAGGGGTTAAAAAGTGGTTATTCAACATGAGGCACGATCCATTTGACATTTTGAATCATTTTTGGTATAGTCCAAAAAATTTATTTTCTGATGAAAAACGATGACTCTGGACCTGTCGAACGTCCCCAAAATGGTCCATATCGATGAAATTTTAACATTTAATCTTTTGACTCCAAACGACTGTTGGATGTGAATTATGACTTTTTCAACTAAAATAAGTGTGTTTAAAGTCATTAATGTGCCTGAAATTGGTCAAAATTGAAGCTTTTGTGTAAGCAAAACTCTGTAAAAATGGCAATTTTGGTCACTCTGAGGGGTTAAAAAGTGGTTATTCAACCTGAGGCACCATCACTTTGACATTTTGAATCATTTTTGGTACAGTCCAAAAAATTCATTTTCTGATGAAAAACGATGACTCCGGACCTTTAGAACGTCCCCAAAATGGTCCATATCGATGAAATTTTAACATTTAATCTTTTGACTCCAAACAACTGTTGGATGTGAATTAAGTCTTTTTCAACTAAAATAAGTGTGTTTAAAGTCATTTATGTGCCTGAAATTGGTCAAAATTGAAGCTTTTGTGTAAGCAAAACTCTGTAAAAATGGCAATTTTGGTCTCTCTGAGGGGTTAAAAAGTGGTTATTCAACATGAGGCACGATCCATTTGACATTTTGAATCATTTTTGGTATAGTCCAAAAAATTCATTTTCTGATGAAAAACGATGACTCTGGACCTGTCGAACGTCCCCAAAATGGTCCATATTGATGAAATTTTAACATTTAATCTTTTGACTCCAAACGACTGTTGGATGTGAATTAAGTCTTTTTCAACTAAAATAAGTGTGTTTAAAGTCATTTATGTGCCTGAAATTGGTCAAAATTGAAGCTTTTGTGTAAGCAAAACTCTGTAAAAATGGCAATTTTGGTCTCTCTGAGGGGTTAAAAAGTGGTTATTCAACATGAGGCACGATCCATTTGACATTTTGAATCATTTTTGGTATAGTCCAAAAAATTCTTTTTCTGATGAAAAACGATGACTCTGGACCTGTCGAACGTCCCCAAAATGGTCCATATCGATGAAATTTTAACATTTAATCTTTTGACTCCAAACGACTGTTGGATGTGAATTATGACTTTTTCAACTAAAATAAGTGTGTTTAAAGTCATTAATGTGCCTGAAATTGGTCAAAATTGAAGCTTTTGTGTAAGCAAAACTCTGTAAAAATGGCAATTTTGGTCACTCTGAGGGGTTAAAAAGTGGTTATTCAACCTGAGGCACCATCACTTTGACATTTTGAATCATTTTTGGTACAGTCCAAAAAATTCATTTTCTGATGAAAAACGATGACTCCGGACCTTTAGAACGTCCCCAAAATGGTCCATATCGATGAAATTTTAACATTTAATCTTTTGACTCCAAACAACTGTTGGATGTGAATTAAGTCTTTTTCAACTAAAATAAGTGTGTTTAAAGTCATTTATGTGCCTGAAATTGGTCAAAATTGAAGCTTTTGTGTAAGCAAAACTCTGTAAAAATGGCAATTTTGGTCTCTCTGAGGGGTTAAAAAGTGGTTATTCAACATGAGGCACGATCCATTTGACATTTTGAATCATTTTTGGTATAGTCCAAAAAATTCATTTTCTGATGAAAAACGATGACTCTGGACCTGTCGAACGTCCCCAAAATGGTCCATATTGATGAAATTTTAACATTTAATCTTTTGACTCCAAACAACTGTTGGATGTGAATTATGACTTTTTCAACTAAAATAAGTGTGTTTAAAGTCATTTATGTGCCTGAAATTGGTCAAAATCGAAGCTTTTGTGTAAGCAAAACTCTGTAAAAATGGCAATTTTGGTCACTCTGAGGGGTTAAAAAGTGGTTATTCAACATGAGGCACGATCTATTTGACATTTTGAATCATTTTTGGTATAGTCCGAAAAATTCATTTTCTAATGAAAAACGATGACTCCGGACCTGTCGAACGTCCCCAAAATGGTCCATATCGATGAAATTTTAACATTTAATCTTTTGACTCCAAACGACTGTTGGATGTGAATTATGACTTTTTCAACTAAAATAAGTGTGTTTAAAGTCATTTATGTGCCTGAAATTGGTCAAAATTGAAGCTTTTGTGTAAGCAAAACTCTGTAAAAATGGCATTTTTGGTCACTCTGAGGGGTTAAAAAGTGGTTATTCAACCTGAGGCACCATCACTTTGACATTTTGAATCATTTTTGGTACAGTCCGAAAAATTCATTTTCTGATGAAAAACGATGACTCCGGACCTGTCGAACGTCCCCAAAATGGTCCATATCGATGAAATTTTAACATTTAATCTTTTGACTCCAAACAACTGTTGGATGTGAATTAAGTCTTTTTCAACTAAAATAAGTGTGTTTAAAGTCATTTATGTGCCTGAAATTGGTCAAAATTGAAGCTTTTGTGTAAGCAAAACTCTGTTAAAATGGCAATCTTGGTCACTCTGAGGGGTTAAAAAGTGGTTATTCAACATGAGGCACGATCCACTTGACATTTTGAATCATTTTTGGTATAGTCCGAAAAATTCATTTTCTGATGAAAAACGATGACTCTGGACCTGTCGAACGTCCCCAAAATGGTCCATATCGATGAAATTTTAACATTTAATCTTTTGACTCCAAACGACTGTTGGATGTGAATTATGACTTTTTCAACTAAAATAAGTGTGTTTAAAGTCATTAATGTGCCTGAAATTGGTCAAAATTGAAGCTTTTGTGTAAGCAAAACTCTGTAAAAATGGCAATTTTGGTCACTCTGAGGGGTTAAAAAGTGGTTATTCAACCTGAGGCACCATCACTTTGACATTTTGAATCATTTTTGGTACAGTCCAAAAAATTCATTTTCTGATGAAAAACGATGACTCCGGACCTTTAGAAAGTCCCCAAAATGGTCCATATCGATGAAATTTTAACATTTAATCTTTTGACTCCAAACAACTGTTGGATGTGAATTAAGTCTTTTTCAACTAAAATAAGTGTGTTTAAAGTCATTTATGTGCCTGAAATTGGTCAAAATTGAAGCTTTTGTGTAAGCAAAACTCTGTAAAAATGGCAATTTTGGTCACTCTGAGGGGTTAAAAAGTGGTTATTCAACATGAGGCACGATCCATTTGACATTTTGAATCATTTTTTGTATAGTCCGAAAAATTCATTTTCTGATGAAAAACGATGACTCCGGACCTGTCGAACGTCCCCAAAATGGTCCATATCGATGAAATTTTAACATTTAATCTTTTGACTCCAAACGACTGTCGGATGTGAATTAAGTCTTTTTCAACTAAAATAAGTGTGTTTAAAGTCATTTATGTGCCTGAAATTGGTCAAAATTGAAGCTTTTGTGTAAGCAAAACTCTGTAAAAATGGCAATTTTGGTCACTCTGAGGGGTTAAAAAGTGGTTATATAACATGAGGCAAGATCTATTTGACATTTTGAATCATTTTTGGTATAGTCCGAAAAATTCATTTTCTGATGAAAAACGATGACTCCGGACCTGTCGAACGTCCCCAAAATGGTCCATATCGATGAAATTTTAACATTTATTCTTTTGACTCCAAACGACTGTTGGATGTGAATTATGACTTTTTCAACTAACATAAGTGTGTTTAAAGTCATTTATGTGCCTCAAATTGGTCAAAATTGAAGCTTTTGTGTAAGCAAAACTCTGTAAAAATGGCAATTTTGGTCATTCTGAGGGGTTAAAAAGTGGTTATTCAACCTGAGGCACCATCACTTTGACATTATGAATCATTTTTGGTACAGTCCAAAAAATTCATTTTCTGATGAAAAACGATGACTCCGGACCTGTCGAACGTCCCCAAAATGGTCCATATCGATGAAATTTTAACATTTAATCTTTTGACTCCAAACAACTGTTCGATGTGAATTAAGTCTTTTTCAACTAAAATAAGTGTGTTTAAAGTCATTTATGTGCCTGAAATTGGTCAAAATTGAAGCTTTTGTGTAAGCAAAACTCTGTAAAAATGGCAATTTTCGTCACTCTGAGGGGTTAAAAAGTGGTTATATAACATGAGGCAAGATCTATTTGACATTTTGAATCATTTTTGGTATAGTCCGAAAAATTCATTTTCTGATGAAAAACGATGACTCCGGACCTGTCGAACGTCCCCAAAATGGTCCATATCGATGAAATTTTAACATTTATTCTTTTGACTCCAAACGACTGTTGGATGTGAATTATGACTTTTTCAACTAACATAAGTGTGTTTAAAGTCATTTATGTGCCTCAAATTGGTCAAAATTGAAGCTTTTGTGTAAGCAAAACTCTGTAAAAATGGCAATTTTGGTCATTCTGAGGGGTTAAAAAGTGGTTATTCAACCTGAGGCACCATCACTTTGACATTATGAATCATTTTTGGTACAGTCCAAAAAATTCATTTTCTGATGAAAAACGATGACTCCGGACCTGTCGAACGTCCCCAAAATGGTCCATATCGATGAAATTTTAACATTTAATCTTTTGACTCCAAACAACTGTTGGATGTGAATTAAGTCTTTTTCAACTAAAATAAGTGTGTTTAAAGTCATTTATGTGCCTGAAATTGGTCAAAATTGAAGCTTTTGTGTAAGCAAAACTCTGTAAAAATGGCAATTTTCGTCACTCTGAGGGGTTAAAAAGTGGTTATTCAACATGAGGCACGATCCATTTGACATTTTGAATCATTTTTGGTATAGTCCGAAAAATTTATTTTCTGATGAAAAACGATGACTCCGGACCTGTCGAACGTCCCCATAATGGTCCATATCGATGAAATTTTAACATTTAATCTTTTGACTCCAAACAACTGTTGGATGTGAATTAAGTTTTTTTCAACTAAAATAAGTGTGTTTAAAGTCATTTATGTGCCTGAAATCGGTCAAAATTGAAGCTTTTGTGTAAGCAAAACTCTGTAAAAATGGCAATTTTGGTCACTCTGAGGGGTTAAAAAGTGGTTATTCAACATGAGGCACGATCTATTTGACATTTTGAATCATTTTTGGTATAGTCCGAAAAATTCATTTTCTGATGAAAAACGATGACTCCGGACCTGTCGAACGTCCCCAAAATGGTCCATATCGATGAAATTTTAACATTTAATCTTTTGACTCCAAACGACTGTTGGATGTGAATTAAGTCTTTTTCAACTAAAATAAGTGTGTTTAAAGTCATTTATGTGCCTGAAATTGGTCAAAATTGAAGCTTTTGTGTAAGCAAAACTCTGTAAAAATGGCAATTTTGGTCACTCTGAGGGGTTAAAAAGTGGTTATTCAACATGAGGCACGATCTATTCGACATTTTGAATCATTTTTGGTATAGTCCGAAAAATTCATTTTCTGATGAAAAACGATGACTCCGGACCTGTCGAACGTCCCCAAAATGGTCCATATCGATGAAATTTTAACATTTAATCTTTTGACTCCAACCGACTGTTGGATGTGAATTATGACTTTTTCAACTAAAATAAGTGTGTTTAAAGTCATTTATGTGCCTGAAATTGGTCAAAATTGAAGCTTTTGTGTAAGCAAAACTCTGTAAAAATGGCAATTTTTGTCACTCTGAGGGGTTAAAAAGTGGTTATTCAACATGAGGCACGATCCATTTGACATTTTGAATCATTTTTGGTATAGTCCGAAAAATTCATTTTCTGATGAAAAACGATGACTCCGGACCTGTTGAACGTCCCCAAAATGGTCCATATCGATGAAATTTTAACATTTAATCCTTTGACTCCAAACGACTGTTGGATGTGAATTAAGTCGTTTTCAACTAAAATAAGTGTGTTTAAAGTCATTTATGTGCCTGAAATTGGTCAAAATTGAAGCTTTTGTGTAAGCAAAACTCTGTAAAAATGGCAATTTTGGTCACTCTGAGGGGTTAAAAAGTGGTTATTCAACATGAGGCACGATCTATTTGACATTTTGAATCATTTTTGGTATAGTCCGAAAAATTCATTTTCTGATGAAAAACAATGACTCCGGACCTGTCGAACGTCCCCAAAATGGTCCATATCGATGAAATTTTAACATTTAATCTTTTGACTCCAAACAACTGTTGGATGTGAATTATGACTTTTTCAACTAAAATAAGTGTGTTTAAAGTCATTTATGTGCCTGAAATCGGTCAAAATTGAAGCTTTTGTGTAAGCAAAACTCTGTAAAAATGGCAATTTTGGTCTCTCTGAGGGGTTAAAAAGTGGTTATTCAACATGAGGCACGATCCATTTGACATTTTGAATCATTTTTGGTACAGTCCGAAAAATTCATTTTCTGATGAAAAACGATGACTCCGGACCTGTCGAACGTCCCCAAAATGGTCCATATCGATGAAATTTTAACATTTAATCTTTTGACTCCAAACAACTGTTGGATGTGAATTATGACTTTTTCAACTAAAATAAGTGTGTTTAAAGTCATTTATGTGCCTGAAATCGGTCAAAATTGAAGCTTTTGTGTAAGCAAAACTTTGTAAAAATGGCAATTTTGGTCACTCTGAGGGGTTTAAAAAGTGGTTATTCAACATGAGGCACGATCTATTTGACATTTTGAATCATTTTTGGTACAGTCCGAAAAATTCATTTTCTGATGAAAAACGATGACTCCGGACCTGTCGAACGTCCCCAAAATGGTCCATATCGATGAAATTTTAACATTTAATCTTTTGACTCCAAACAACTGTTGGATGTGAATTATGACTTTTTCAACTAAAATAAGTGTGTTTAAAGTCATTTATGTGCCTGAAATTGGTCAAAATCGAAGCTTTTGTGTAAGCAAAACTCTGTAAAAATGGCAATTTTGGTCACTCTGAGGGGTTAAAAAGTGGTTATTCAACATGAGGCACGATCTATTTGACATTTTGAATCATTTTTGGTATAGTCCGAAAAATTCATTTTCTAATGAAAAACGATGACTCCGGACCTGTCGAACGTCCCCAAAATGGTCCATATCGATGAAATTTTAACATTTAATCTTTTGACTCCAAACGACTGTTGGATGTGAATTATGACTTTTTCAACTAAAATAAGTGTGTTTAAAGTCATTTATGTGCCTGAAATTGGTCAAAATTGAAGCTTTTGTGTAAGCAAAACTCTGTAAAAATGGCATTTTTGGTCACTCTGAGGGGTTAAAAAGTGGTTATTCAACCTGAGGCACCATCACTTTGACATTTTGAATTATTTTTGGTACAGTCCGAAAAATTCATTTTCTGATGAAAAACGATGACTCCGGACCTGTCGAACGTCCCCAAAATGGTCCATATCGATGAAATTTTAACATTTAATCTTTTGACTCCAAACAACTGTTGGATGTGAATTAAGTCTTTTTCAACTAAAATAAGTGTGTTTAAAGTCATTTATGTGCCTGAAATTGGTCAAAATTGAAGCTTTTGTGTAAGCAAAACTCTGTTAAAATGGCAATCTTGGTCACTCTGAGGGGTTAAAAAGTGGTTATTCAACATGAGGCACGATCCATTTGACATTTTGAATCATTTTTGGTATAGTCCGAAAAATTCATTTTCTGATGAAAAACGATGACTCCGGACCTGTCGAACGTCCCCAAAATGGTCCATATCGATGAAATTTTAACATTTAATCTTTTGACTCCAAACGACTGTTGGATGTGAATTATGACTTTTTCAACTAAAATAAGTGTGTTTAAAGTCATTAATGTGCCTGAAATTGGTCAAAATTGAAGCTTTTGTGTAAGCAAAACTCTGTAAAAATGGCAATTTTGGTCACTCTGAGGGGTTAAAAAGTGGTTATTCAACCTGAGGCACCATCACTTTGACATTTTGAATCATTTTTGGTACAGTCCAAAAAATTCATTTTCTGATGAAAAACGATGACTCCGGACCTTTAGAACGTCCCCAAAATGGTCCATATCGATGAAATTTTAACATTTAATCTTTTGACTCCAAACAACTGTTGGATGTGAATTAAGTCTTTTTCAACTAAAATAAGTGTGTTTAAAGTCATTTATGTGCCTGAAATTGGTCAAAATTGAAGCTTTTGTGTAAGCAAAACTCTGTAAAAATGGCAATTTTGGTCTCTCTGAGGGGTTAAAAAGTGGTTATTCAACATGAGGCACGATCCATTTGACATTTTGAATCATTTTTGGTATAGTCCAAAAAATTCATTTTCTGATGAAAAACGATGACTCTGGACCTGTCGAACGTCCCCAAAATGGTCCATATTGATGAAATTTTAACATTTAATCTTTTGACTCCAAACGACTGTTGGATGTGAATTAAGTCTTTTTCAACTAAAATAAGTATGTTTAAAGTCATTTATGTGCCTGAAATTGGTCAAAATTGAAGCTTTTGTGTAAGCAAAACTTTGTAAAAATGGCAATTTTGGTCACTCTGAGGGGTTTAAAAAGTGGTTATTCAACATGAGGCACGATCTATTTGACATTTTGAATCATTTTTGGTACAGTCCGAAAAATTCATTTTCTGATGAAAAACGATGACTCCGGACCTGTCGAACGTCCCCAAAATGGTCCATATCGATGAAATTTTAACATTTAATCTTTTGACTCCAAACAACTGTTGGATGTGAATTATGACTTTTTCAACTAAAATAAGTGTGTTTAAAGTCATTTATGTGCCTGAAATTGGTCAAAATCGAAGCTTTTGTGTAAGCAAAACTCTGTAAAAATGGCAATTTTGGTCACTCTGAGGGGTTAAAAAGTGGTTATTCAACATGAGGCACGATCTATTTGACATTTTGAATCATTTTTGGTATAGTCCGAAAAATTCATTTTCTAATGAAAAACGATGACTCCGGACCTGTCGAACGTCCCCAAAATGGTCCATATCGATGAAATTTTAACATTTAATCTTTTGACTCCAAACGACTGTTGGATGTGAATTATTACTTTTTCAACTAAAATAAGTGTGTTTAAAGTCATTTATGTGCCTGAAATTGGTCAAAATTGAAGCTTTTGTGTAAGCAAAACTCTGTAAAAATGGCATTTTTGGTCACTCTGAGGGGTTAAAAAGTGGTTATTCAACCTGAGGCACCATCACTTTGACATTTTGAATCATTTTTGGTACAGTCCGAAAAATTCATTTTCTGATGAAAAACGATGACTCCGGACCTGTCGAACGTCCCCAAAATGGTCCATATCGATGAAATTTTAACATTTAATCTTTTGACTCCAAACAACTGTTGGATGTGAATTAAGTCTTTTTCAACTAAAATAAGTGTGTTTAAAGTCATTTATGTGCCTGAAATTGGTCAAAATTGAAGCTTTTGTGTAAGCAAAACTCTGTTAAAATGGCAATCTTGGTCACTCTGAGGGGTTAAAAAGTGGTTATTCAACATGAGGCACGATCCATTTGACATTTTGAATCATTTTTGGTATAGTCCGAAAAATTCATTTTCTGATGAAAAACGATGACTCCGGACCTGTCGAACGTCCCCAAAATGGTCCATATCGATGAAATTTTAACATTTAATCTTTTGACTCCAAACGACTGTTGGATGTGAATTATGACTTTTTCAACTAAAATAAGTGTGTTTAAAGTCATTAATGTGCCTGAAATTGGTCAAAATTGAAGCTTTTGTGTAAGCAAAACTCTGTAAAAATGGCAATTTTGGTCACTCTGAGGGGTTAAAAAGTGGTTATTCAACCTGAGGCACCATCACTTTGACATTTTGAATCATTTTTGGTACAGTCCAAAAAATTCATTTTCTGATGAAAAACGATGACTCCGGACCTTTAGAACGTCCCCAAAATGGTCCATATCGATGAAATTTTAACATTTAATCTTTTGACTCCAAACAACTGTTGGATGTGAATTAAGTCTTTTTCAACTAAAATAAGTGTGTTTAAAGTCATTTATGTGCCTGAAATTGGTCAAAATTGAAGCTTTTGTGTAAGCAAAACTCTGTAAAAATGGCAATTTTGGTCACTCTGAGGGGTTAAAAAGTGGTTATTCAACATGAGGCACGATCCATTTGACATTTTGAATCATTTTTTGTATAGTCCGAAAAATTCATTTTCTGATGAAAAACGATGACTCCGGACCTGTCGAACGTCCCCAAAATGGTCCATATCGATGAAATTTTAACATTTAATCTTTTGACTCCAAACGACTGTTGGATGTGAATTAAGTCTTTTTCAACTAAAATAAGTGTGTTTAAAGTCATTTATGTGCCTGAAATTGGTCAAAATTGAAGCTTTTGTGTAAGCAAAACTCTGTAAAAATGGCAATTTTGGTCACTCTGAGGGGTTAAAAAGTGGTTATATAACATGAGGCAAGATCTATTTGACATTTTGAATCATTTTTGGTATAGTCCGAAAAATTCATTTTCTGATGAAAAACGATGACTCCGGACCTGTCGAACGTCCCCAAAATGGTCCATATCGATGAAATTTTAACATTTATTCTTTTGACTCCAAACGACTGTTGGATGTGAATTATGACTTTTTCAACTAAAATAAGTGTGTTTAAAGTCATTTATGTGCCTCAAATTGGTCAAAATTGAAGCTTTTGTGTAAGCAAAACTCTGTAAAAATGGCAATTTTGGTCATTCTGAGGGGTTAAAAAGTGGTTATTCAACCTGAGGCACCATCACTTTGACATTATGAATCATTTTTGGTACAGTCCAAAAAATTCATTTTCTGATGAAAAACGATGACTCCGGACCTGTCGAACGTCCCCAAAATGGTCCATATCGATGAAATTTTAACATTTAATCTTTTGACTCCAAACAACTGTTGGATGTGAATTAAGTCTTTTTCAACTAAAATAAGTGTGTTTAAAGTCATTTATGTGCCTGAAATTGGTCAAAATTGAAGCTTTTGTGTAAGCAAAACTCTGTTAAAATGGCAATCTTGGTCACTCTGAGGGGTTAAAAAGTGGTTATTCAACATGAGGCACGATCCATTTGACATTTTGAATCATTTTTGGTATAGTCCGAAAAATTCATTTTCTGATGAAAAACGATGACTCCGGACCTGTCGAACGTCCCCAAAATGGTCCATATCGATGAAATTTTAACATTTAATCTTTTGACTCCAAACGACTGTTGGATGTGAATTATGACTTTTTCAACTAAAATAAGTGTGTTTAAAGTCATTAATGTGCCTGAAATTGGTCAAAATTGAAGCTTTTGTGTAAGCAAAACTCTGTAAAAATGGCAATTTTGGTCACTCTGAGGGGTTAAAAAGTGGTTATTCAACCTGAGGCACCATCACTTTGACATTTTGAATCATTTTTGGTACAGTCCAAAAAATTCATTTTCTGATGAAAAACGATGACTCCGGACCTTTAGAACGTCCCCAAAATGGTCCATATCGATGAAATTTTAACATTTAATCTTTTGACTCCAAACAACTGTTGGATGTGAATTAAGTCTTTTTCAACTAAAATAAGTGTGTTTAAAGTCATTTATGTGCCTGAAATTGGTCAAAATTGAAGCTTTTGTGTAAGCAAAACTCTGTAAAAATGGCAATTTTGGTCACTCTGAGGGGTTAAAAAGTGGTTATTCAACATGAGGCACGATCCATTTGACATTTTGAATCATTTTTTGTATAGTCCGAAAAATTCATTTTCTGATGAAAAACGATGACTCCGGACCTGTCGAACGTCCCCAAAATGGTCCATATCGATGAAATTTTAACATTTAATCTTTTGACTCCAAACGACTGTTGGATGTGAATTAAGTCTTTTTCAACTAAAATAAGTGTGTTTAAAGTCATTTATGTGCCTGAAATTGGTCAAAATTGAAGCTTTTGTGTAAGCAAAACTCTGTAAAAATGGCAATTTTGGTCACTCTGAGGGGTTAAAAAGTGGTTATATAACATGAGGCAAGATCTATTTGACATTTTGAATCATTTTTGGTATAGTCCTAAAAATTCATTTTCTGATGAAAAACGATGACTCCGGACCTGTCGAACGTCCCCAAAATGGTCCATATCGATGAAATTTTAACATTTATTCTTTTGACTCCAAACGACTGTTGGATGTGAATTATGACTTTTTCAACTAAAATAAGTGTGTTTAAAGTCATTTATGTGCCTCAAATTGGTCAAAATTGAAGCTTTTGTGTAAGCAAAACTCTGTAAAAATGGCAATTTTGGTCATTCTGAGGGGTTAAAAAGTGGTTATTCAACCTGAGGCACCATCACTTTGACATTATGAATCATTTTTGGTACAGTCCAAAAAATTCATTTTCTGATGAAAAACGATGACTCCGGACCTGTCGAACGTCCCCAAAATGGTCCATATCGATGAAATTTTAACATTTAATCTTTTGACTCCAAACAACTGTTGGATGTGAATTAAGTCTTTTTCAACTAAAATAAGTGTGTTTAAAGTCATTTATGTGCCTGAAATTGGTCAAAATTGAAGCTTTTGTGTAAGCAAAACTCTGTAAAAATGGCAATTTTCGTCACTCTGAGGGGTTAAAAAGTGGTTATTCAACATGAGGCACGATCCATTTGACATTTTGAATCATTTTTGGTATAGTCCGAAAAATGTATTTTCTGATGAAAAACGATGACTCCGGACCTGTCGAACGTCCCCATAATGGTCCATATCGATGACATTTTAACATTTAATCTTTTGACTCCAAACAACTGTTGGATGTGAATTAAGTTTTTTTCAACTAAAATAAGTGTGTTTAAAGTCATTTATGTGCCTGAAATCGGTCAAAATTGAAGCTTTTGTGTAAGCAAAACTCTGTAAAAATGGCAATTTTGGTCACTCTGAGGGGTTAAAAAGTGGTTATTCAACATGAGGCACGATCTATTTGACATTTTGAATCATTTTTGGTATAGTCCGAAAAATTCATTTTCTGATGAAAAACGATGACTCCGGACCTGTCGAACGTCCCCAAAATGGTCCATATCGATGAAATTTTAACATTTAATCTTTTGACTCCAAACGACTGTTGGATGTGAATTAAGTCTTTTTCAACTAAAATAAGTGTGTTTAAAGTCATTTATGTGCCTGAAATTGGTCAAAATTGAAGCTTTTGTGTAAGCAAAACTCTGTAAAAATGGCAATTTTGGTCACTCTGAGGGGTTAAAAAGTGGTTATTCAACATGAGGCACGATCTATTTGACATTTTGAATCATTTTTGGTATAGTCCGAAAAATTCATTTTCTGATGAAAAACGATGACTGTCGAACGTCCCCAAAATGGTCCATATCGATGAAATTTTAACATTTAAACTTTAGACTCCAAACGACTGTTGGATGTGAATTAAGTCTTTTTCAACTAAAATAAGTGTGTTTAAAGTCATGTATGTGCCTGAAATTGGTCAAAATTGAAACTTTTGTGTAAGCAAAACTCTGTAAAAATGGCAATTTTGGTCTCTCTGAGGGGTTAAAAAGTGGTTATTCAACATGAGGCACCATCACTTTGACATTTTGAATCATTTTTGGTACAGTCCGAAAAATTCATTTTCTGATGAAAAACGATGACTCCGGACCTGTCGAACGTCCCCAAAATGGTCCATATCGATGAAATTTTAACATTTAATCTTTTGACTCCAACCGACTGTTGGATGTGAATTATGACTTTTTCAACTAAAATAAGTGTGTTTAAAGTCATTTATGTGCCTGAAATTGGTCAAAATTGAAGCTTTTGTGTAAGCAAAACTCTGTAAAAATGGCAATTTTTGTCACTCTGAGGGGTTAAAAAGTGGTTATTCAACATGAGGCACGATCCATTTGACATTTTGAATCATTTTTGGTATAGTCCGAAAAATTCATTTTCTGATGAAAAACGATGACTCTGGACCTGTTGAACGTCCCCAAAATGGTCCATATCGATGAAATTTTAACATTTAATCCTTTGACTCCAAACGACTGTTGGATGTGAATTAAGTCGTTTTCAACTAAAATAAGTGTGTTTAAAGTCATTTATGTGCCTGAAATTGGTCAAAATTGAAGCTTTTGTGTAAGCAAAACTCTGTAAAAATGGCAATTTTGGTCACTCTGAGGGGTTAAAAAGTGGTTATTCAACATGAGGCACGATCTATTTGACATTTTGAATCATTTTTGGTATAGTCCGAAAAATTCATTTTCTGATGAAAAACGATGACTGTCGAACGTCCCCAAAATGGTCCATATCGATGAAATTTTAACATTTAAACTTTAGACTCCAAACGACTGTTGGATGTGAATTAAGTCTTTTTCAACTAAAATAAGTGTGTTTAAAGTCATGTATGTGCCTGAAATTGGTCAAAATTGAAACTTTTGTGTAAGCAAAACTCTGTAAAAATGGCAATTTTGGTCTCTCTGAGGGGTTAAAAAGTGGTTATTCAACATGAGGCACCATCACTTTGACATTTTGAATCATTTTTGGTACAGTCCGAAAAATTCATTTTCTGATGAAAAACGATGACTCCGGACCTGTCGAACGTCCCCAAAATGGTCCATATCGATGAAATTTTAACATTTAATCTTTTGACTCCAAACAACTGTTGGATGTGAATTATGACTTTTTCAACTAAAATAAGTGTGTTTAAAGTCATTTATGTGCCTGAAATCGGTCAAAATTGAAGCTTTTGTGTAAGCAAAACTCTGTAAAAATGGCAATTTTGGTCTCTCTGAGGGGTTAAAAAGTGGTTATTCAACATGAGGCACGATCCATTTGACATTTTGAATCATTTTTGGTACAGTCCGAAAAATTCATTTTCTGATGAAAAACGATGACTCCGGACCTGTCGAACGTCCCCAAAATGGTCCATATCGATGAAATTTTAACATTTAATCTTTTGACTCCAAACAACTGTTGGATGTGAATTATGACTTTTTCAACTAAAATAAGTGTGTTTAAAGTCATTTATGTGCCTGAAATCGGTCAAAATTGAAGCTTTTGTGTAAGCAAAACTCTGTAAAAATGGCAATTTTGGTCTCTCTGAGGGGTTAAAAAGTGGTTATTCAACATGAGGCACGATCCATTTGACATTTTGAATCATTTTTGGTATAGTCCAAAAAATTCATTTTCTGATGAAAAACGATGACTCTGGACCTGTCGAACGTCCCCAAAATGGTCCATATTGATGAAATTTTAACATTTAATCTTTTGACTCCAAACGACTGTTGGATGTGAATTAAGTCTTTTTCAACTAAAATAAGTATGTTTAAAGTCATTTATGTGCCTGAAATTGGTCAAAATTGAAGCTTTTGTGTAAGCAAAACTTTGTAAAAATGGCAATTTTGGTCACTCTGAGGGGTTTAAAAAGTGGTTATTCAACATGAGGCACGATCTATTTGACATTTTGAATCATTTTTGGTACAGTCCGAAAAATTCATTTTCTGATGAAAAACGATGACTCCGGACCTGTCGAACGTCCCCAAAATGGTCCATATCGATGAAATTTTAACATTTAATCTTTTGACTCCAAACAACTGTTGGATGTGAATTATGACTTTTTCAACTAAAATAAGTGTGTTTAAAGTCATTTATGTGCCTGAAATTGGTCAAAATCGAAGCTTTTGTGTAAGCAAAACTCTGTAAAAATGGCAATTTTGGTCACTCTGAGGGGTTAAAAAGTGGTTATTCAACATGAGGCACGATCTATTTGACATTTTGAATCATTTTTGGTATAGTCCGAAAAATTCATTTTCTAATGAAAAACGATGACTCCGGACCTGTCGAACGTCCCCAAAATGGTCCATATCGATGAAATTTTAACATTTAATCTTTTGACTCCAAACGACTGTTGGATGTGAATTATGACTTTTTCAACTAAAATAAGTGTGTTTAAAGTCATTTATGTGCCTGAAATTGGTCAAAATTGAAGCTTTTGTGTAAGCAAAACTCTGTAAAAATGGCATTTTTGGTCACTCTGAGGGGTTAAAAAGTGGTTATTCAACCTGAGGCACCATCACTTTGACATTTTGAATTATTTTTGGTACAGTCCGAAAAATTCATTTTCTGATGAAAAACGATGACTCCGGACCTGTCGAACGTCCCCAAAATGGTCCATATCGATGAAATTTTAACATTTAATCTTTTGACTCCAAACAACTGTTGGATGTGAATTAAGTCTTTTTCAACTAAAATAAGTGTGTTTAAAGTCATTTATGTGCCTGAAATTGGTCAAAATTGAAGCTTTTGTTTAAGCAAAACTCTGTTAAAATGGCAATCTTGGTCACTCTGAGGGGTTAAAAAGTGGTTATTCAACATGAGGCACGATCCATTTGACATTTTGAATCATTTTTGGTATAGTCCGAAAAATTCATTTTCTGATGAAAAACGATGACTCCGGACCTGTCGAACGTCCCCAAAATGGTCCATATCGATGAAATTTTAACATTTAATCTTTTGACTCCAAACGACTGTTGGATGTGAATTATGACTTTTTCAACTAAAATAAGTGTGTTTAAAGTCATTAATGTGCCTGAAATTGGTCAAAATTGAAGCTTTTGTGTAAGCAAAACTCTGTAAAAATGGCAATTTTGGTCACTCTGAGGGGTTAAAAAGTGGTTATTCAACCTGAGGCACCATCACTTTGACATTTTGAATCATTTTTGGTACAGTCCAAAAAATTCATTTTCTGATGAAAAACGATGACTCCGGACCTTTAGAACGTCCCCAAAATGGTCCATATCGATGAAATTTTAACATTTAATCTTTTGACTCCAAACAACTGTTGGATGTGAATTAAGTCTTTTTCAACTAAAATAAGTGTGTTTAAAGTCATTTATGTGCCTGAAATTGGTCAAAATTGAAGCTTTTGTGTAAGCAAAACTCTGTAAAAATGGCAATTTTGGTCTCTCTGAGGGGTTAAAAAGTGGTTATTCAACATGAGGCACGATCCATTTGACATTTTGAATCATTTTTGGTATAGTCCAAAAAATTCATTTTCTGATGAAAAACGATGACTCTGGACCTGTCGAACGTCCCCAAAATGGTCCATATTGATGAAATTTTAACATTTAATCTTTTGACTCCAAACGACTGTTGGATGTGAATTAAGTCTTTTTCAACTAAAATAAGTATGTTTAAAGTCATTTATGTGCCTTAAATTGGTCAAAATTGAAGCTTTTGTGTAAGCAAAACTTTGTAAAAATGGCAATTTTGGTCACTCTGAGGGGTTTAAAAAGTGGTTATTCAACATGAGGCACGATCTATTTGACATTTTGAATCATTTTTGGTACAGTCCGAAAAATTCATTTTCTGATGAAAAACGATGACTCCGGACCTGTCGAACGTCCCCAAAATGGTCCATATCGATGAAATTTTAACATTTAATCTTTTGACTCCAAACAACTGTTGGATGTGAATTATGACTTTTTCAACTAAAATAAGTGTGTTTAAAGTCATTTATGTGCCTGAAATTGGTCAAAATCGAAGCTTTTGTGTAAGCAAAACTCTGTAAAAATGGCAATTTTGGTCACTCTGAGGGGTTAAAAAGTGGTTATTCAACATGAGGCACGATCTATTTGACATTTTGAATCATTTTTGGTATAGTCCGAAAAATTCATTTTCTAATGAAAAACGATGACTCCGGACCTGTCGAACGTCCCCAAAATGGTCCATATCGATGAAATTTTAACATTTAATCTTTTGACTCCAAACGACTGTTGGATGTGAATTATGACTTTTTCAACTAAAATAAGTGTGTTTAAAGTCATTTATGTGCCTGAAATTGGTCAAAATTGAAGCTTTTGTGTAAGCAAAACTCTGTAAAAATGGCATTTTTGGTCACTCTGAGGGGTTAAAAAGTGGTTATTCAACCTGAGGCACCATCACTTTGACATTTTGAATTATTTTTGGTACAGTCCGAAAAATTCATTTTCTGATGAAAAACGATGACTCCGGACCTGTCGAACGTCCCCAAAATGGTCCATATCGATGAAATTTTAACATTTAATCTTTTGACTCCAAACAACTGTTGGATGTGAATTAAGTCTTTTTCAACTAAAATAAGTGTGTTTAAAGTCATTTATGTGCCTGAAATTGGTCAAAATTGAAGCTTTTGTTTAAGCAAAACTCTGTTAAAATGGCAATCTTGGTCACTCTGAGGGGTTAAAAAGTGGTTATTCAACATGAGGCACGATCCATTTGACATTTTGAATCATTTTTGGTATAGTCCGAAAAATTCATTTTCTGATGAAAAACGATGACTCCGGACCTGTCGAACGTCCCCAAAATGGTCCATATCGATGAAATTTTAACATTTAATCTTTTGACTCCAAACGACTGTTGGATGTGAATTATGACTTTTTCAACTAAAATAAGTGTGTTTAAAGTCATTAATGTGCCTGAAATTGGTCAAAATTGAAGCTTTTGTGTAAGCAAAACTCTGTAAAAATGGCAATTTTGGTCACTCTGAGGGGTTAAAAAGTGGTTATTCAACCTGAGGCACCATCACTTTGACATTTTGAATCATTTTTGGTACAGTCCAAAAAATTCATTTTCTGATGAAAAACGATGACTCCGGACCTTTAGAACGTCCCCAAAATGGTCCATATCGATGAAATTTTAACATTTAATCTTTTGACTCCAAACAACTGTTGGATGTGAATTAAGTCTTTTTCAACTAAAATAAGTGTGTTTAAAGTCATTTATGTGCCTGAAATTGGTCAAAATTGAAGCTTTTGTGTAAGCAAAACTCTGTAAAAATGGCAATTTTGGTCTCTCTGAGGGGTTAAAAAGTGGTTATTCAACATGAGGCACGATCCATTTGACATTTTGAATCATTTTTGGTATAGTCCAAAAAATTCATTTTCTGATGAAAAACGATGACTCTGGACCTGTCGAACGTCCCCAAAATGGTCCATATTGATGAAATTTTAACATTTAATCTTTTGACTCCAAACGACTGTTGGATGTGAATTAAGTCTTTTTCAACTAAAATAAGTATGTTTAAAGTCATTTATGTGCCTTAAATTGGTCAAAATTGAAGCTTTTGTGTAAGCAAAACTTTGTAAAAATGGCAATTTTGGTCACTCTGAGGGGTTTAAAAAGTGGTTATTCAACATGAGGCACGATCTATTTGACATTTTGAATCATTTTTGGTACAGTCCGAAAAATTCATTTTCTGATGAAAAACGATGACTCCGGACCTGTCGAACGTCCCCAAAATGGTCCATATCGATGAAATTTTAACATTTAATCTTTTGACTCCAAACAACTGTTGGATGTGAATTATGACTTTTTCAACTAAAATAAGTGTGTTTAAAGTCATTTATGTGCCTGAAATTGGTCAAAATCGAAGCTTTTGTGTAAGCAAAACTCTGTAAAAATGGCAATTTTGGTCACTCTGAGGGGTTAAAAAGTGGTTATTCAACATGAGGCACGATCTATTTGACATTTTGAATCATTTTTGGTATAGTCCGAAAAATTCATTTTCTAATGAAAAACGATGACTCCGGACCTGTCGAACGTCCCCAAAATGGTCCATATCGATGAAATTTTAACATTTAATCTTTTGACTCCAAACGACTGTTGGATGTGAATTATGACTTTTTCAACTAAAATAAGTGTGTTTAAAGTCATTTATGTGCCTGAAATTGGTCAAAATTGAAGCTTTTGTGTAAGCAAAACTCTGTAAAAATGGCATTTTTGGTCACTCTGAGGGGTTAAAAAGTGGTTATTCAACCTGAGGCACCATCACTTTGACATTTTGAATTATTTTTGGTACAGTCCGAAAAATTCATTTTCTGATGAAAAACGATGACTCCGGACCTGTCGAACGTCCCCAAAATGGTCCATATCGATGAAATTTTAACATTTAATCTTTTGACTCCAAACAACTGTTGGATGTGAATTAAGTCTTTTTCAACTAAAATAAGTGTGTTTAAAGTCATTTATGTGCCTGAAATTGGTCAAAATTGAAGCTTTTGTTTAAGCAAAACTCTGTTAAAATGGCAATCTTGGTCACTCTGAGGGGTTAAAAAGTGGTTATTCAACATGAGGCACGATCCATTTGACATTTTGAATCATTTTTGGTATAGTCCGAAAAATTCATTTTCTGATGAAAAACGATGACTCCGGACCTGTCGAACGTCCCCAAAATGGTCCATATCGATGAAATTTTAACATTTAATCTTTTGACTCCAAACGACTGTTGGATGTGAATTATGACTTTTTCAACTAAAATAAGTGTGTTTAAAGTCATTAATGTGCCTGAAATTGGTCAAAATTGAAGCTTTTGTGTAAGCAAAACTCTGTAAAAATGGCATTTTTGGTCACTCTGAGGGGTTAAAAAGTGGTTATTCAACATGAGGCACGATCTATTTGACATTTTGAATCATTTTTGGTATAGTCCGAAAAATTCATTTTCTGATGAAAAACGATGACTGTCGAACGTCCCCAAAATGGTCCATATCGATGAAATTTTAACATTTAAACTTTAGACTCCAAACGACTGTTGGATGTGAATTAAGTCTTTTTCAACTAAAATAAGTGTGTTTAAAGTCATGTATGTGCCTGAAATTGGTCAAAATTGAAACTTTTGTGTAAGCAAAACTCTGTAAAAATGGCAATTTTGGTCTCTCTGAGGGGTTAAAAAGTGGTTATTCAACATGAGGCACCATCACTTTGACATTTTGAATCATTTTTGGTACAGTCCGAAAAATTCATTTTCTGATGAAAAACGATGACTCCGGACCTGTCGAACGTCCCCAAAATGGTCCATATCGATGAAATTTTAACATTTAATCTTTTGACTCCAACCGACTGTTGGATGTGAATTATGACTTTTTCAACTAAAATAAGTGTGTTTAAAGTCATTTATGTGCCTGAAATTGGTCAAAATTGAAGCTTTTGTGTAAGCAAAACTCTGTAAAAATGGCAATTTTTGTCACTCTGAGGGGTTAAAAAGTGGTTATTCAACATGAGGCACGATCCATTTGACATTTTGAATCATTTTTGGTATAGTCCGAAAAATTCATTTTCTGATGAAAAACGATGACTCTGGACCTGTTGAACGTCCCCAAAATGGTCCATATCGATGAAATTTTAACATTTAATCCTTTGACTCCAAACGACTGTTGGATGTGAATTAAGTCGTTTTCAACTAAAATAAGTGTGTTTAAAGTCATTTATGTGCCTGAAATTGGTCAAAATTGAAGCTTTTGTGTAAGCAAAACTCTGTAAAAATGGCAATTTTGGTCACTCTGAGGGGTTAAAAAGTGGTTATTCAACATGAGGCACGATCTATTTGACATTTTGAATCATTTTTGGTATAGTCCGAAAAATTCATTTTCTGATGAAAAACGATGACTGTCGAACGTCCCCAAAATGGTCCATATCGATGAAATTTTAACATTTAAACTTTAGACTCCAAACGACTGTTGGATGTGAATTAAGTCTTTTTCAACTAAAATAAGTGTGTTTAAAGTCATGTATGTGCCTGAAATTGGTCAAAATTGAAACTTTTGTGTAAGCAAAACTCTGTAAAAATGGCAATTTTGGTCTCTCTGAGGGGTTAAAAAGTGGTTATTCAACATGAGGCACCATCACTTTGACATTTTGAATCATTTTTGGTACAGTCCGAAAAATTCATTTTCTGATGAAAAACGATGACTCCGGACCTGTCGAACGTCCCCAAAATGGTCCATATCGATGAAATTTTAACATTTAATCTTTTGACTCCAAACAACTGTTGGATGTGAATTATGACTTTTTCAACTAAAATAAGTGTGTTTAAAGTCATTTATGTGCCTGAAATCGGTCAAAATTGAAGCTTTTGTGTAAGCAAAACTCTGTAAAAATGGCAATTTTGGTCTCTCTGAGGGGTTAAAAAGTGGTTATTCAACATGAGGCACGATCCATTTGACATTTTGAATCATTTTTGGTACAGTCCGAAAAATTCATTTTCTGATGAAAAACGATGACTCCGGACCTGTCGAACGTCCCCAAAATGGTCCATATCGATGAAATTTTAACATTTAATCTTTTGACTCCAAACAACTGTTGGATGTGAATTATGACTTTTTCAACTAAAATAAGTGTGTTTAAAGTCATTTATGTGCCTGAAATCGGTCAAAATTGAAGCTTTTGTGTAAGCAAAACTCTGTAAAAATGGCAATTTTGGTCTCTCTGAGGGGTTAAAAAGTGGTTATTCAACATGAGGCACGATCCATTTGACATTTTGAATCATTTTTGGTATAGTCCAAAAAATTCATTTTCTGATGAAAAACGATGACTCTGGACCTGTCGAACGTCCCCAAAATGGTCCATATTGATGAAATTTTAACATTTAATCTTTTGACTCCAAACGACTGTTGGATGTGAATTAAGTCTTTTTCAACTAAAATAAGTATGTTTAAAGTCATTTATGTGCCTGAAATTGGTCAAAATTGAAGCTTTTGTGTAAGCAAAACTTTGTAAAAATGGCAATTTTGGTCACTCTGAGGGGTTTAAAAAGTGGTTATTCAACATGAGGCACGATCTATTTGACATTTTGAATCATTTTTGGTACAGTCCGAAAAATTCATTTTCTGATGAAAAACGATGACTCCGGACCTGTCGAACGTCCCCAAAATGGTCCATATCGATGAAATTTTAACATTTAATCTTTTGACTCCAAACAACTGTTGGATGTGAATTATGACTTTTTCAACTAAAATAAGTGTGTTTAAAGTCATTTATGTGCCTGAAATTGGTCAAAATCGAAGCTTTTGTGTAAGCAAAACTCTGTAAAAATGGCAATTTTGGTCACTCTGAGGGGTTAAAAAGTGGTTATTCAACATGAGGCACGATCTATTTGACATTTTGAATCATTTTTGGTATAGTCCGAAAAATTCATTTTCTAATGAAAAACGATGACTCCGGACCTGTCGAACGTCCCCAAAATGGTCCATATCGATGAAATTTTAACATTTAATCTTTTGACTCCAAACGACTGTTGGATGTGAATTATGACTTTTTCAACTAAAATAAGTGTGTTTAAAGTCATTTATGTGCCTGAAATTGGTCAAAATTGAAGCTTTTGTGTAAGCAAAACTCTGTAAAAATGGCATTTTTGGTCACTCTGAGGGGTTAAAAAGTGGTTATTCAACCTGAGGCACCATCACTTTGACATTTTGAATTATTTTTGGTACAGTCCGAAAAATTCATTTTCTGATGAAAAACGATGACTCCGGACCTGTCGAACGTCCCCAAAATGGTCCATATCGATGAAATTTTAACATTTAATCTTTTGACTCCAAACAACTGTTGGATGTGAATTAAGTCTTTTTCAACTAAAATAAGTGTGTTTAAAGTCATTTATGTGCCTGAAATTGGTCAAAATTGAAGCTTTTGTTTAAGCAAAACTCTGTTAAAATGGCAATCTTGGTCACTCTGAGGGGTTAAAAAGTGGTTATTCAACATGAGGCACGATCCATTTGACATTTTGAATCATTTTTGGTATAGTCCGAAAAATTCATTTTCTGATGAAAAACGATGACTCCGGACCTGTCGAACGTCCCCAAAATGGTCCATATCGATGAAATTTTAACATTTAATCTTTTGACTCCAAACGACTGTTGGATGTGAATTATGACTTTTTCAACTAAAATAAGTGTGTTTAAAGTCATTAATGTGCCTGAAATTGGTCAAAATTGAAGCTTTTGTGTAAGCAAAACTCTGTAAAAATGGCAATTTTGGTCACTCTGAGGGGTTAAAAAGTGGTTATTCAACCTGAGGCACCATCACTTTGACATTTTGAATCATTTTTGGTACAGTCCAAAAAATTCATTTTCTGATGAAAAACGATGACTCCGGACCTTTAGAACGTCCCCAAAATGGTCCATATCGATGAAATTTTAACATTTAATCTTTTGACTCCAAACAACTGTTGGATGTGAATTAAGTCTTTTTCAACTAAAATAAGTGTGTTTAAAGTCATTTATGTGCCTGAAATTGGTCAAAATTGAAGCTTTTGTGTAAGCAAAACTCTGTAAAAATGGCAATTTTGGTCTCTCTGAGGGGTTAAAAAGTGGTTATTCAACATGAGGCACGATCCATTTGACATTTTGAATCATTTTTGGTATAGTCCAAAAAATTCATTTTCTGATGAAAAACGATGACTCTGGACCTGTCGAACGTCCCCAAAATGGTCCATATTGATGAAATTTTAACATTTAATCTTTTGACTCCAAACGACTGTTGGATGTGAATTAAGTCTTTTTCAACTAAAATAAGTATGTTTAAAGTCATTTATGTGCCTTAAATTGGTCAAAATTGAAGCTTTTGTGTAAGCAAAACTTTGTAAAAATGGCAATTTTGGTCACTCTGAGGGGTTTAAAAAGTGGTTATTCAACATGAGGCACGATCTATTTGACATTTTGAATCATTTTTGGTACAGTCCGAAAAATTCATTTTCTGATGAAAAACGATGACTCCGGACCTGTCGAACGTCCCCAAAATGGTCCATATCGATGAAATTTTAACATTTAATCTTTTGACTCCAAACAACTGTTGGATGTGAATTATGACTTTTTCAACTAAAATAAGTGTGTTTAAAGTCATTTATGTGCCTGAAATTGGTCAAAATCGAAGCTTTTGTGTAAGCAAAACTCTGTAAAAATGGCAATTTTGGTCACTCTGAGGGGTTAAAAAGTGGTTATTCAACATGAGGCACGATCTATTTGACATTTTGAATCATTTTTGGTATAGTCCGAAAAATTCATTTTCTAATGAAAAACGATGACTCCGGACCTGTCGAACGTCCCCAAAATGGTCCATATCGATGAAATTTTAACATTTAATCTTTTGACTCCAAACGACTGTTGGATGTGAATTATGACTTTTTCAACTAAAATAAGTGTGTTTAAAGTCATTTATGTGCCTGAAATTGGTCAAAATTGAAGCTTTTGTGTAAGCAAAACTCTGTAAAAATGGCATTTTTGGTCACTCTGAGGGGTTAAAAAGTGGTTATTCAACATGAGGCACGATCTATTTGACATTTTGAATCATTTTTGGTATAGTCCGAAAAATTCATTTTCTGATGAAAAACGATGACTGTCGAACGTCCCCAAAATGGTCCATATCGATGAAATTTTAACATTTAAACTTTAGACTCCAAACGACTGTTGGATGTGAATTAAGTCTTTTTCAACTAAAATAAGTGTGTTTAAAGTCATGTATGTGCCTGAAATTGGTCAAAATTGAAACTTTTGTGTAAGCAAAACTCTGTAAAAATGGCAATTTTGGTCTCTCTGAGGGGTTAAAAAGTGGTTATTCAACATGAGGCACCATCACTTTGACATTTTGAATCATTTTTGGTACAGTCCGAAAAATTCATTTTCTGATGAAAAACGATGACTCCGGACCTGTCGAACGTCCCCAAAATGGTCCATATCGATGAAATTTTAACATTTAATCTTTTGACTCCAACCGACTGTTGGATGTGAATTATGACTTTTTCAACTAAAATAAGTGTGTTTAAAGTCATTTATGTGCCTGAAATTGGTCAAAATTGAAGCTTTTGTGTAAGCAAAACTCTGTAAAAATGGCAATTTTTGTCACTCTGAGGGGTTAAAAAGTGGTTATTCAACATGAGGCACGATCCATTTGACATTTTGAATCATTTTTGGTATAGTCCGAAAAATTCATTTTCTGATGAAAAACGATGACTCTGGACCTGTTGAACGTCCCCAAAATGGTCCATATCGATGAAATTTTAACATTTAATCCTTTGACTCCAAACGACTGTTGGATGTGAATTAAGTCGTTTTCAACTAAAATAAGTGTGTTTAAAGTCATTTATGTGCCTGAAATTGGTCAAAATTGAAGCTTTTGTGTAAGCAAAACTCTGTAAAAATGGCAATTTTGGTCACTCTGAGGGGTTAAAAAGTGGTTATTCAACATGAGGCACGATCTATTTGACATTTTGAATCATTTTTGGTATAGTCCGAAAAATTCATTTTCTGATGAAAAACGATGACTGTCGAACGTCCCCAAAATGGTCCATATCGATGAAATTTTAACATTTAAACTTTAGACTCCAAACGACTGTTGGATGTGAATTAAGTCTTTTTCAACTAAAATAAGTGTGTTTAAAGTCATGTATGTGCCTGAAATTGGTCAAAATTGAAACTTTTGTGTAAGCAAAACTCTGTAAAAATGGCAATTTTGGTCTCTCTGAGGGGTTAAAAAGTGGTTATTCAACATGAGGCACCATCACTTTGACATTTTGAATCATTTTTGGTACAGTCCGAAAAATTCATTTTCTGATGAAAAACGATGACTCCGGACCTGTCGAACGTCCCCAAAATGGTCCATATCGATGAAATTTTAACATTTAATCTTTTGACTCCAAACAACTGTTGGATGTGAATTATGACTTTTTCAACTAAAATAAGTGTGTTTAAAGTCATTTATGTGCCTGAAATCGGTCAAAATTGAAGCTTTTGTGTAAGCAAAACTCTGTAAAAATGGCAATTTTGGTCTCTCTGAGGGGTTAAAAAGTGGTTATTCAACATGAGGCACGATCCATTTGACATTTTGAATCATTTTTGGTACAGTCCGAAAAATTCATTTTCTGATGAAAAACGATGACTCCGGACCTGTCGAACGTCCCCAAAATGGTCCATATCGATGAAATTTTAACATTTAATCTTTTGACTCCAAACAACTGTTGGATGTGAATTATGACTTTTTCAACTAAAATAAGTGTGTTTAAAGTCATTTATGTGCCTGAAATCGGTCAAAATTGAAGCTTTTGTGTAAGCAAAACTCTGTAAAAATGGCAATTTTGGTCTCTCTGAGGGGTTAAAAAGTGGTTATTCAACATGAGGCACGATCCATTTGACATTTTGAATCATTTTTGGTATAGTCCAAAAAATTCATTTTCTGATGAAAAACGATGACTCTGGACCTGTCGAACGTCCCCAAAATGGTCCATATTGATGAAATTTTAACATTTAATCTTTTGACTCCAAACGACTGTTGGATGTGAATTAAGTCTTTTTCAACTAAAATAAGTATGTTTAAAGTCATTTATGTGCCTGAAATTGGTCAAAATTGAAGCTTTTGTGTAAGCAAAACTTTGTAAAAATGGCAATTTTGGTCACTCTGAGGGGTTTAAAAAGTGGTTATTCAACATGAGGCACGATCTATTTGACATTTTGAATCATTTTTGGTACAGTCCGAAAAATTCATTTTCTGATGAAAAACGATGACTCCGGACCTGTCGAACGTCCCCAAAATGGTCCATATCGATGAAATTTTAACATTTAATCTTTTGACTCCAAACAACTGTTGGATGTGAATTATGACTTTTTCAACTAAAATAAGTGTGTTTAAAGTCATTTATGTGCCTGAAATTGGTCAAAATCGAAGCTTTTGTGTAAGCAAAACTCTGTAAAAATGGCAATTTTGGTCACTCTGAGGGGTTAAAAAGTGGTTATTCAACATGAGGCACGATCTATTTGACATTTTGAATCATTTTTGGTATAGTCCGAAAAATTCATTTTCTAATGAAAAACGATGACTCCGGACCTGTCGAACGTCCCCAAAATGGTCCATATCGATGAAATTTTAACATTTAATCTTTTGACTCCAAACGACTGTTGGATGTGAATTATGACTTTTTCAACTAAAATAAGTGTGTTTAAAGTCATTTATGTGCCTGAAATTGGTCAAAATTGAAGCTTTTGTGTAAGCAAAACTCTGTAAAAATGGCATTTTTGGTCACTCTGAGGGGTTAAAAAGTGGTTATTCAACCTGAGGCACCATCACTTTGACATTTTGAATTATTTTTGGTACAGTCCGAAAAATTCATTTTCTGATGAAAAACGATGACTCCGGACCTGTCGAACGTCCCCAAAATGGTCCATATCGATGAAATTTTAACATTTAATCTTTTGACTCCAAACAACTGTTGGATGTGAATTAAGTCTTTTTCAACTAAAATAAGTGTGTTTAAAGTCATTTATGTGCCTGAAATTGGTCAAAATTGAAGCTTTTGTTTAAGCAAAACTCTGTTAAAATGGCAATCTTGGTCACTCTGAGGGGTTAAAAAGTGGTTATTCAACATGAGGCACGATCCATTTGACATTTTGAATCATTTTTGGTATAGTCCGAAAAATTCATTTTCTGATGAAAAACGATGACTCCGGACCTGTCGAACGTCCCCAAAATGGTCCATATCGATGAAATTTTAACATTTAATCTTTTGACTCCAAACGACTGTTGGATGTGAATTATGACTTTTTCAACTAAAATAAGTGTGTTTAAAGTCATTAATGTGCCTGAAATTGGTCAAAATTGAAGCTTTTGTGTAAGCAAAACTCTGTAAAAATGGCAATTTTGGTCACTCTGAGGGGTTAAAAAGTGGTTATTCAACCTGAGGCACCATCACTTTGACATTTTGAATCATTTTTGGTACAGTCCAAAAAATTCATTTTCTGATGAAAAACGATGACTCCGGACCTTTAGAACGTCCCCAAAATGGTCCATATCGATGAAATTTTAACATTTAATCTTTTGACTCCAAACAACTGTTGGATGTGAATTAAGTCTTTTTCAACTAAAATAAGTGTGTTTAAAGTCATTTATGTGCCTGAAATTGGTCAAAATTGAAGCTTTTGTGTAAGCAAAACTCTGTAAAAATGGCAATTTTGGTCTCTCTGAGGGGTTAAAAAGTGGTTATTCAACATGAGGCACGATCCATTTGACATTTTGAATCATTTTTGGTATAGTCCAAAAAATTCATTTTCTGATGAAAAACGATGACTCTGGACCTGTCGAACGTCCCCAAAATGGTCCATATTGATGAAATTTTAACATTTAATCTTTTGACTCCAAACGACTGTTGGATGTGAATTAAGTCTTTTTCAACTAAAATAAGTATGTTTAAAGTCATTTATGTGCCTTAAATTGGTCAAAATTGAAGCTTTTGTGTAAGCAAAACTTTGTAAAAATGGCAATTTTGGTCACTCTGAGGGGTTTAAAAAGTGGTTATTCAACATGAGGCACGATCTATTTGACATTTTGAATCATTTTTGGTACAGTCCGAAAAATTCATTTTCTGATGAAAAACGATGACTCCGGACCTGTCGAACGTCCCCAAAATGGTCCATATCGATGAAATTTTAACATTTAATCTTTTGACTCCAAACAACTGTTGGATGTGAATTATGACTTTTTCAACTAAAATAAGTGTGTTTAAAGTCATTTATGTGCCTGAAATTGGTCAAAATCGAAGCTTTTGTGTAAGCAAAACTCTGTAAAAATGGCAATTTTGGTCACTCTGAGGGGTTAAAAAGTGGTTATTCAACATGAGGCACGATCTATTTGACATTTTGAATCATTTTTGGTATAGTCCGAAAAATTCATTTTCTAATGAAAAACGATGACTCCGGACCTGTCGAACGTCCCCAAAATGGTCCATATCGATGAAATTTTAACATTTAATCTTTTGACTCCAAACGACTGTTGGATGTGAATTATGACTTTTTCAACTAAAATAAGTGTGTTTAAAGTCATTTATGTGCCTGAAATTGGTCAAAATTGAAGCTTTTGTGTAAGCAAAACTCTGTAAAAATGGCATTTTTGGTCACTCTGAGGGGTTAAAAAGTGGTTATTCAACATGAGGCACGATCTATTTGACATTTTGAATCATTTTTGGTATAGTCCGAAAAATTCATTTTCTGATGAAAAACGATGACTGTCGAACGTCCCCAAAATGGTCCATATCGATGAAATTTTAACATTTAAACTTTAGACTCCAAACGACTGTTGGATGTGAATTAAGTCTTTTTCAACTAAAATAAGTGTGTTTAAAGTCATGTATGTGCCTGAAATTGGTCAAAATTGAAACTTTTGTGTAAGCAAAACTCTGTAAAAATGGCAATTTTGGTCTCTCTGAGGGGTTAAAAAGTGGTTATTCAACATGAGGCACCATCACTTTGACATTTTGAATCATTTTTGGTACAGTCCGAAAAATTCATTTTCTGATGAAAAACGATGACTCCGGACCTGTCGAACGTCCCCAAAATGGTCCATATCGATGAAATTTTAACATTTAATCTTTTGACTCCAACCGACTGTTGGATGTGAATTATGACTTTTTCAACTAAAATAAGTGTGTTTAAAGTCATTTATGTGCCTGAAATTGGTCAAAATTGAAGCTTTTGTGTAAGCAAAACTCTGTAAAAATGGCAATTTTTGTCACTCTGAGGGGTTAAAAAGTGGTTATTCAACATGAGGCACGATCCATTTGACATTTTGAATCATTTTTGGTATAGTCCGAAAAATTCATTTTCTGATGAAAAACGATGACTCTGGACCTGTTGAACGTCCCCAAAATGGTCCATATCGATGAAATTTTAACATTTAATCCTTTGACTCCAAACGACTGTTGGATGTGAATTAAGTCGTTTTCAACTAAAATAAGTGTGTTTAAAGTCATTTATGTGCCTGAAATTGGTCAAAATTGAAGCTTTTGTGTAAGCAAAACTCTGTAAAAATGGCAATTTTGGTCACTCTGAGGGGTTAAAAAGTGGTTATTCAACATGAGGCACGATCTATTTGACATTTTGAATCATTTTTGGTATAGTCCGAAAAATTCATTTTCTGATGAAAAACGATGACTGTCGAACGTCCCCAAAATGGTCCATATCGATGAAATTTTAACATTTAAACTTTAGACTCCAAACGACTGTTGGATGTGAATTAAGTCTTTTTCAACTAAAATAAGTGTGTTTAAAGTCATGTATGTGCCTGAAATTGGTCAAAATTGAAACTTTTGTGTAAGCAAAACTCTGTAAAAATGGCAATTTTGGTCTCTCTGAGGGGTTAAAAAGTGGTTATTCAACATGAGGCACCATCACTTTGACATTTTGAATCATTTTTGGTACAGTCCGAAAAATTCATTTTCTGATGAAAAACGATGACTCCGGACCTGTCGAACGTCCCCAAAATGGTCCATATCGATGAAATTTTAACATTTAATCTTTTGACTCCAAACAACTGTTGGATGTGAATTATGACTTTTTCAACTAAAATAAGTGTGTTTAAAGTCATTTATGTGCCTGAAATCGGTCAAAATTGAAGCTTTTGTGTAAGCAAAACTCTGTAAAAATGGCAATTTTGGTCTCTCTGAGGGGTTAAAAAGTGGTTATTCAACATGAGGCACGATCCATTTGACATTTTGAATCATTTTTGGTACAGTCCGAAAAATTCATTTTCTGATGAAAAACGATGACTCCGGACCTGTCGAACGTCCCCAAAATGGTCCATATCGATGAAATTTTAACATTTAATCTTTTGACTCCAAACAACTGTTGGATGTGAATTATGACTTTTTCAACTAAAATAAGTGTGTTTAAAGTCATTTATGTGCCTGAAATCGGTCAAAATTGAAGCTTTTGTGTAAGCAAAACTCTGTAAAAATGGCAATTTTGGTCTCTCTGAGGGGTTAAAAAGTGGTTATTCAACATGAGGCACGATCCATTTGACATTTTGAATCATTTTTGGTATAGTCCAAAAAATTCATTTTCTGATGAAAAACGATGACTCTGGACCTGTCGAACGTCCCCAAAATGGTCCATATTGATGAAATTTTAACATTTAATCTTTTGACTCCAAACGACTGTTGGATGTGAATTAAGTCTTTTTCAACTAAAATAAGTATGTTTAAAGTCATTTATGTGCCTGAAATTGGTCAAAATTGAAGCTTTTGTGTAAGCAAAACTTTGTAAAAATGGCAATTTTGGTCACTCTGAGGGGTTTAAAAAGTGGTTATTCAACATGAGGCACGATCTATTTGACATTTTGAATCATTTTTGGTACAGTCCGAAAAATTCATTTTCTGATGAAAAACGATGACTCCGGACCTGTCGAACGTCCCCAAAATGGTCCATATCGATGAAATTTTAACATTTAATCTTTTGACTCCAAACAACTGTTGGATGTGAATTATGACTTTTTCAACTAAAATAAGTGTGTTTAAAGTCATTTATGTGCCTGAAATTGGTCAAAATCGAAGCTTTTGTGTAAGCAAAACTCTGTAAAAATGGCAATTTTGGTCACTCTGAGGGGTTAAAAAGTGGTTATTCAACATGAGGCACGATCTATTTGACATTTTGAATCATTTTTGGTATAGTCCGAAAAATTCATTTTCTAATGAAAAACGATGACTCCGGACCTGTCGAACGTCCCCAAAATGGTCCATATCGATGAAATTTTAACATTTAATCTTTTGACTCCAAACGACTGTTGGATGTGAATTATGACTTTTTCAACTAAAATAAGTGTGTTTAAAGTCATTTATGTGCCTGAAATTGGTCAAAATTGAAGCTTTTGTGTAAGCAAAACTCTGTAAAAATGGCATTTTTGGTCACTCTGAGGGGTTAAAAAGTGGTTATTCAACCTGAGGCACCATCACTTTGACATTTTGAATTATTTTTGGTACAGTCCGAAAAATTCATTTTCTGATGAAAAACGATGACTCCGGACCTGTCGAACGTCCCCAAAATGGTCCATATCGATGAAATTTTAACATTTAATCTTTTGACTCCAAACAACTGTTGGATGTGAATTAAGTCTTTTTCAACTAAAATAAGTGTGTTTAAAGTCATTTATGTGCCTGAAATTGGTCAAAATTGAAGCTTTTGTTTAAGCAAAACTCTGTTAAAATGGCAATCTTGGTCACTCTGAGGGGTTAAAAAGTGGTTATTCAACATGAGGCACGATCCATTTGACATTTTGAATCATTTTTGGTATAGTCCGAAAAATTCATTTTCTGATGAAAAACGATGACTCCGGACCTGTCGAACGTCCCCAAAATGGTCCATATCGATGAAATTTTAACATTTAATCTTTTGACTCCAAACGACTGTTGGATGTGAATTATGACTTTTTCAACTAAAATAAGTGTGTTTAAAGTCATTAATGTGCCTGAAATTGGTCAAAATTGAAGCTTTTGTGTAAGCAAAACTCTGTAAAAATGGCAATTTTGGTCACTCTGAGGGGTTAAAAAGTGGTTATTCAACCTGAGGCACCATCACTTTGACATTTTGAATCATTTTTGGTACAGTCCAAAAAATTCATTTTCTGATGAAAAACGATGACTCCGGACCTTTAGAACGTCCCCAAAATGGTCCATATCGATGAAATTTTAACATTTAATCTTTTGACTCCAAACAACTGTTGGATGTGAATTAAGTCTTTTTCAACTAAAATAAGTGTGTTTAAAGTCATTTATGTGCCTGAAATTGGTCAAAATTGAAGCTTTTGTGTAAGCAAAACTCTGTAAAAATGGCAATTTTGGTCTCTCTGAGGGGTTAAAAAGTGGTTATTCAACATGAGGCACGATCCATTTGACATTTTGAATCATTTTTGGTATAGTCCAAAAAATTCATTTTCTGATGAAAAACGATGACTCTGGACCTGTCGAACGTCCCCAAAATGGTCCATATTGATGAAATTTTAACATTTAATCTTTTGACTCCAAACGACTGTTGGATGTGAATTAAGTCTTTTTCAACTAAAATAAGTATGTTTAAAGTCATTTATGTGCCTTAAATTGGTCAAAATTGAAGCTTTTGTGTAAGCAAAACTTTGTAAAAATGGCAATTTTGGTCACTCTGAGGGGTTTAAAAAGTGGTTATTCAACATGAGGCACGATCTATTTGACATTTTGAATCATTTTTGGTACAGTCCGAAAAATTCATTTTCTGATGAAAAACGATGACTCCGGACCTGTCGAACGTCCCCAAAATGGTCCATATCGATGAAATTTTAACATTTAATCTTTTGACTCCAAACAACTGTTGGATGTGAATTATGACTTTTTCAACTAAAATAAGTGTGTTTAAAGTCATTTATGTGCCTGAAATTGGTCAAAATCGAAGCTTTTGTGTAAGCAAAACTCTGTAAAAATGGCAATTTTGGTCACTCTGAGGGGTTAAAAAGTGGTTATTC
>NW_028249710.1:0-38710 GCF_964263255.1 Lissotriton vulgaris | reverse complement strand
AAACAGCCTTCAGCAGCTCAGGACTTCCCCCTACTTGAATATTAAGTTCTCCAGGAACTCCCGGCGTTTTCAAAGAAATGAGCCTTTGAATGACTTTTGTGGTGATAGGCATAAAGAAAATACTCTGTTGTTCTTTCACAGATACCAATACATTTTGATATGTCTGTAATTTCATAAACGTGAAGAGGTAGGGTGGTAATATCGGGAAAGAAAGGTCTTTGCGTCTTTACACCCAATTATATTATAAAAGCATGAATGCTGGTAAAATAAAGATGCAATAAACCAGAATAAATATACTACAAACATATATAAATATATAAATATAGATAAAACCTGGTTTAAAATGCATATGTACAACAACCTGGGCCGTTGCACAACAGACCCTCACACATTAATATTTAAATAAATACATATGTAATCCATAGAATGTGCAAATTCGCAATCTGTACAAAATCTGCAATTTAGGGTCAATAAATAAACCTGCTCAAGCTCACATTGGTTCTATATTTGCCACTCATAGAAAAGACCTCTTTAGACCTTTCTTATAATCTGCATAAATGCAGTTATCCAAAGTTCCAAAAACCACTCTACCTACAACAATTTAAGCATTTTTCTGAATTTGTTTATATGGAGGCTTATAAATACTGATTAAGTGATAAATAAGTATATATGTACATAAAAAAGTGCTACCGTGCTCATAGGAAAAACCTACTGTGTACCCCTAAAAATATATTTTTTTAATATTTCATAAAATAATTTATAAATATATATATATGCACCTAAATCTTTAAAATATACCCTATTTGTGCAAGTTTTAGCGGTTACTTTTTTGGGGACGTTTTTCCAAATGTCATCATTACTTATTTGTATATACTTTCAACCCTTTGATAGTAGTCTCAAAACAGTCCTTATATTTTGAATCTCATCACTCTTTTATCTAAACATGTCATGTCCATCAGATCCTTTTCCCCTAGTATCAGTTAAACATCAATGCTCTTCATTGCTTGTCAGATAAATACATGCATGAAAAAATAAATAAATAAATAAATAAATAAATAAATAAATAAATAAATAAGTATCCTCATAGGTAAAAACCCCAACATACACATCCCAATAACATTCTTATACACTGCTCATAAAAAATTGTGTAAACTTCAGTAGTGTTTAACCCATTCCATCCCTTGCTATCCAGCTCCAAAATCAAGCGGGTCTCTAATTTTCTTAATGCTTTTTCTCAATTTCCGCCCTTTCTCATGGGGGCCACCGCATTGATCACAAAATAAGAAAGGCATTTCAGATCGTTGTTGTGTTCAGCCTTAAAATGCCTGGCTACTGGATAAGCATTATCGTTATTTACTGTGGCCCTGAAATGCTGCAACATTCTGATGTGCACCTGCAGCCATGGTACTACCAACATATCGCAAGCCACAGGTGCACGTCAGAACATATACAGCATACTCTGTCCTGCAACCATGGCTTCCATTACTTGGCACACTAACATCAGAGAAGGGAGTATTGTTGTGGTTTGTATGTATACCGAACTTGCAAGCTCTGTATGATGAGCATTTGTTAAAACCTGCTTTGGGTTTAAGCCATGTATTACCAGTACCAATCTCTGGACTTGCTTTGACCAATTGGTTCCTCCTAGATCTACTTTTCTATATGTTATAGTGGGTATTACGGGCAATCTGTTTCCCAGCACCCCATCTGTGAGGACAATTGGCCAATTCTTTTTGATAATCAATTTGATTTTTCTTTCCTGTTTACTGAACATGGTAACTAGCCTGGGTCTTGCTGCCTCCCCATTGCTAGATGTTTCTTTAGGGGATAACAGGGACTCTCTAGTTCTTTCATTGGCCCTATTTAGTGCTTGTGTAAGGGTCACTTTTGTATAGCTTCTCTTTTCAAGCCTACTCACCATCTCTTTTAAGCAACTTTCAAATTCCTGAGGTGAGCTACATATCCGTTTTAGTCTCAGTAGTTCACTGAATGGAATGCTCTCTATGAGGTGCCTTGGATGTGCACTGGTGGCATGCAGTATACTATTACCTATTGTATCTTTCCTGAATACAGTTGTTGCTATACTGTTGTTTTGTATTGAGACTTTCACATCCCAAAATTCTATCCTAGTTCCACTGACATTGGATGTGAAGTTAAGGTTGCTGGTGTTGTCATTTAGATTGGTGATGAATTCTTGTGCACTAACCTCATCCGCTTCCCATACACAAAAAACATAATCTATAAACCTTAACCAGTGGCGCACTCAATGCATGTTGGTTATTTTGCTAAGGACCTGTTCCTCCCACCAGCCAACATGCAAACATGCATAGCTGGAGGAGAAAAAGTATCCCATAGCCATGCCCCTTTCTTGTTTCCAAGTCTGCCTACCAAACAAAAAGAAGGTGTTATTCAAACACCAAGCAGTTAGTTCACATAACATCTTATTGTGACCATAATATTCACAAGCTCTTTTGCTCAAAAAAAAGGTTCACTGCTTTCAATCCTGCTTCATGATTAATGCTGTTGTACAGCGACTCAATGTCTAATGTAATCAGGCACCAGCCTTCCTCCCATTTGATAGTGTTAAGTTTATTCAGGACATCTCCAGTGTCTTTCACGTAGCTTGGGAGGCTTTTGACAAAATCTTGAAGAACATAATCAATATATTTGGAGATATGTTCAGATATGCTATTGATTGCGGAGCTAAACGGTCTACCAGGTGTCAGGGTGACCAATATATGCACCTTCGGGATCAAACATAGGACTGGTATTACCGGATTTTCATCATGAAGGTAATTAAACTCTGATGATGAAAATAAACCTTCCATTTTGTATTGGTGCAGCAATTTTTTGACTGTGTCCTTCGCTTTCCTGTACTCTCCTCCGCTTGATTTTTTATAGCATTGTTCATTGTTTAATTGCCTCCTTCCCTCTTTGATATAGTCCTTTTTTGGCCATAGGACAATATTGCATCCCTTGTTCGAGGTATTGATTATTACTTCCTGATTCTCAGACAATCTTTTCATCAGCTTTTCCTACTGTATCAAATTGTAGTTTTTCTTAGTGTGACGTTGTTTGTTCACTGTTCGATTACATTTTTTCAAGTCCTCCACCACGCATTCATGAAAGATATCTATTGCATCCTTTGGCATTATCAGTGTAAAGGAACTTTTTGATTTGAAAGGGCTTTCCCCAGCTCCCTTTTGTGGTATATTAATCTTTTGGAGACGACTTTGTGTACTAATAATATCTTCATTTGAGAGATGGGATTGATCTATAGATGAGCTTCTTAAATCATGGAGAGCTAGAAATATTTCTACATCGGATACTGAAATATCCAGAGGTGGTGTGCCCATGCAGAAATAGCTCTACTTATATGTCTGCACGTGAAACAAAGTTGTCTATTCCTGAAGATAGGCTAGTTTCCAGAGGGGACAAACGGCACAAAAACTATTGAAGCATGCTTTTTTTCTGTCAAAATTTGTCTTAGTCTGCACAGTTTTAAGCAAGCCTATCTCTAGCTTTTCCATTGTTGTTCCTCCTAAGAGACAATAATACTCTTGCATGTATTTGCTTTGAATATCTCCTCTCCTGTTGCAAGGAGGATAGATGCCTTGTTCCTTACCTGACAGAAACCCGGTGAGCAGGGTAGGAGTAAAAGGGTTAACAAACTAATGGTGAACCCAGTATTTATGACCATTAAAATGCGCATTTTAAGTTTTTCCGGCTCCTGAAATGGGATTCGGAATGGATAACTGGAAGGGGCTTGTTGAAGGCGCCCCAAATACCAAATTGGTCTCTAAAGTATCATTGTTTTGTGACCAAAATCTAGTCATAAAAAATGAATATTTTACCAAAACTGCAATGAAGGTGGTATGCCATTTCTGAATGTAGAAATCATTTCATTTTTGGAGAAGAGGCAGTGGTTTGTATTTGTATTTGTATTTAATTTATTTATAAAGCGCTAACAATCATCCTAGGTAGGATATCACGGTGCTGAGGTTTGGTGCTGAGGGGTACGGTAACCGCATTGATTACTGATTATTCTGGTTTAGGGAAGAGTAGTGTCTTTAATTGTTTCCTAAATGATAAGAGACATTCTGTCAGTCTGAGATTGGGAGGTAGTTCATTCCACTTGGTTGCAGCTAGATGAGAGAAAGCCCGCTCTCCCATCCTGACAGTCTTCACGTGGGTAGTGTTTGCTCTTCCTGAAGTTCTGGATCGAAGGTTCCTCGATGGTCTATGGAATTTGACTTTATTGTGTAGAATGGTAGGGCCTGTATTGTAAAGTACCTTGTGTGTGATACACAGTAATTTGAAGTTGGCTCTTTGTCGCATTGGGAGCCAATGTAGTTCTCGCATGCAACTTTTGGCCGAATCATATCTCTTCTTATTGCATACAGCCTTTTCCGCTGCATTTTGCACTATCTGCAGTTTAGAGAAAAGATAGTCTGCCATTCCAACAAACAGAGAGTTGCCGTAGTCCAGTCTGCTCATCAGCAGCGACTGGACCAGGGTCTTTCTACACTCAGTCGGAATCCAGGGGAAGACTCGTCTGAGCATTTTCAATAATGCAAAGCCTCTGCCACAGACAGTGGAGACATGTGATTTCATGGACAGAGCACTGTCCAATACCCCACCCAAGTTTTTCGCTTTTATGGTAGGATTTGGGGGCAAGCCCAGGTTACTTGGCCACCAGCTGTTGTCCCAGAGCTGGGGATTTTTGCCAAACAGGAGGATTTCTGACTTGTCTGCATTTAATCTCAGATAGTGCTCTTGCATCCAATTGGCCAGCTCAGTCAGGCATTTTAGTAGTCGAGTTTTAGGATCCTCTTTCTCATCAATGGTGACCATCAGCTGGGTGTCGTCAGCATAAGAACACATTTCAACACCCCACTTTCTTCCAATGGCTGCCAATGAGGAAACAAATACATTAAACAGGGTTGGGCTTAATGAAGCCCCCTGAGGAACCCCATATTTAATGTTTCGCGGGGGAGAAATGAAATCACCCAGACACACTGATTGTGTTCGATCCACCAAAAAGGATTGTAGCCATCCCAATGCCTTGTCTCGAATACCTTTCCCTTCCAGGGCTTTCAGTAGTTGGTCGTGTGGTACGGTATCAAAAGCCGCCGATAAATCCAAGAGTATCAGGACGACTGTCTTACCCTGATCCACCTGGGCCCTGATATTATCCGTCACCGCCAAAAGTGTTGTTTCAGTACTGTTGTTCGCCCTGAAACCTGTCTGAGAGACATCCAACAGTTCATTGGCTTCCAAATAAGTGGATAGCCGTCTATTGACCAGTTTCTCCAGCACTTTTGAGAGGTAAGGTAACTGGGATATTGGTCGATAGTTGGCAGGGTTGTTTACATCTAATCCTGCTTTTTTTACTAGTGGTTCACGGGACCTCTTAAACAACATTGAAAAATAAACTTTTCTTTTCAAACACAGTTCTGTTTCATTTAAGGGAAATAGAGACTGGGGAATTGAAGGTTTAAAACACAAGTTTGCCGGGGCATAGAACAGTGCATGCATAGTCTATAGAGGGTTTAAGCAGTCCATGCGCTAAGGCTCACTTTATCCCATGAGAACTTGGGTACTGGCTGAATGATTACAGTTCTGCAAGGAGACTGTCTGGCTGAATGTATAGCAGCTTCACTTTGAGAATAGTGTATAGATGAGCACATAATGCTGCATGGCTCAATATAATACTGAAACAGTAGTGTGATAGTGTTTTCTGGAAGTGTAAGGATACATACTAGGGAATTGAAGGTATAAAAGACAAGTTTACAGGTGCATAAAAGACTGCAAGCAAAGTATATAGCAGTTTGAAGCAGTCTATGACCCAAGGCCTATTTTAATGCATGAGTACTTAGGTACTGAGTGGATGATTACAGTTCTGAAAAGAAAGGGCCTGACTGAATTTATAACAGTGTCAGTTTTACCACAGTACATATATAAGGAAATACTGCTAATTGGCTCACTACAATATTGAAAAAGTAGAGTGAGCGTGATTGGTGAAAGTCTAATATTACAGACTGGGGAATTGAAGCTATAAAAAACAAGTTTGCAGGTACATAGAAAACTGCATGCATAGTCTACACAGGTTTAAAACATTCCATGGCCTAAGGCCTACTTTGCTTCATGATTACTTGCCTGCTGACTGGATAATTACAGTTCTGCAAGGAGAGGGTCTGACTGAATTTAAAAGAGCTTCACTTTTAGCACAGTGCATAGATAAGGAAATTCTGCTGAATAGCTCAGTACAATACTGAATCAGCAATCACAGAGAGTTTGCTGGAAGTGTAAGGGTATAGACTGGGAAATAAAAGCTATATAAGACAAGTTTGCCGCTGCTTAGAAGGGTGCATGCACAGTCTATAGGGGTTTGAAGCAGTACATGCCCTAAGGCCCACTTTGCACCATGAGTGCTTGAGTACTAGCTGAATGATTACAATTCCGCAAGAAGAGTGTCTCAAACCATTATTATTATATAATAATAAATGTATTCTTGTAACATCTCATAATTTAATAGAGTTTCTAAAATAATTTCATCAGTTATTTAATTTTCCTGGTTATCAATTTCAAAAGTCATATGATCAAACTGGATGTCATCTAATGCTTCCACAAAATCAGCATCCACGGTTTCGTCTAGGACATCACAGCTGATATCTGCAGCACTAATTTCTTCCTCTTCATTCTAGCTGCCCACAAAAGGTATGTTTAGCTCTTCTATGAGAGTGTTACTAATTTCAAAACCGTCTTCTATATTGTTCAGTTGTTTTTCCATAGTGAATTTCCTATGTTGTAGGTCCTTGTACAAAAACATAAACACTTCATTTTATCATTTTTTCTATTGCACAACACAAAACTAGCTTTATCAACTATTTTGCCTTTCAAAAAATATTATGCAAATACCATTATCAACTACTTTATAAGATTATATAAATATAATTATTTATATGAATGTTCAGTTATAACATTTTCTTTAATTTCGAAACCAGTCACTCCTTATCACTATAGGAAAAAACGAAGGCTATCATAATAAAATGCAGTACTAAAAAAGTATCAATATGTCTATTCACCTTACCTGTTCCAAACTAGTAGATGTGTTGGAGTAAAATACAAAGAATAAAGGTACACTCAGTATATTTATTTTAATTTTTTCAAATGTCTTTAAAATATACAAACCATCTTTACACACTTATATACTCCATCCATGTTTTGTTACTTCAGCTCTGTCAAAGCACATCCCATCGATCATGTTTAACAGTTACTTATACTTACCTTCAAAATAATAAATAATAAAAAATGATATATTATAAAATGAGCATTTGTGGAACACAAAAAAAAAACAGTTACAATATATCTTTTACAACACAAAATGATTTGTAAAGTATTTTATTTGCCTTTTTTGCTGTTCTCAGAATATATTGAATTTCACTAGACTAGAAACAGTTAGTTCAATAGCACTCATCACATAACAGCGGGCAAAAAAAAGACAATCAATAAGATTATCTTTAAAAAAAATCAACATTCTCAATAACAATCTAAATAATAGAAATAAAACATATGTTAAATGTTTTTTTCTAACAGCAATTTCTTATGTAACTATGAGATATGTCAAACAATTTTAAAGTAACAAAACACTATCATTAATTTTCATACACTGCATATATATGCTGACAAAATATACAACAAATAGTCCTTAATGGTTTTGCATACTTTTTCTCATGGCCAAATGGTATATCTAAATTTATTAGCTTGGAATTTCTTCAATACTAATCCTCAGCATCCATCTCCCACCTTTCTGATTCAAAACCAGCAACATCATTTGCAACGTCCACCAGGGCTCATCCCTCAACTTGACACTATTCAACATCTACATGGCACCCTCACACAAGTGGCCCACCATCACAACCTGAACATTATCTGCTAAGACAACGACACCCAACTCATCTTCTCCCTCACCAAGGAGCCACATACCACCGAAAGACGACACCAACTGTATAAGGATCAACTCTCTAAATCTCAACCTGGACAAACACCTACAACGACTCCAAAACACTTCCGCCCAACTGATCATCAATGTCCCCTGCCGCATCCCACATCACCCACCACCTGAGAGATCTACACTGGCTTCACGTCAATAAGAGGATAAACTTCAAGCTCCTCACCCTCACTTACAAAGTACGCTACAACACCAGACCAACCTACCTTAACAGTAGTAATCCTGAAAGGCCAAATTTTGTACCTAAAATTTTGGCTTTAAAGATATTAGGTAAGAATTTGGTAACTCTTTAGGCAAACATTGTTTAAAAACCAATTGACTATCATTACAATGTATCCAACCTTTCAGACATTTTAAATAAACAGTGTAATGTCCAGATGTTGTAGAAGGTCCATCATAAAAAATAATTGCAATAGCTACAAAAGTTCTTCCTGATATTGATACTTGAGTAGCTACAACATTTTTATTTAAAGTTTCCAATGTTCTTCCATCAGCTATACAACATTGCAGCATTAAAATTACATACTGTCCATATCTTTGTCTAAATATTGTTGATGACATTTCTGATTTACAATGGCTACACTTCATGTTTTGACTTGCTCCTCTAAATAGATTGTTAAAAGACACTGAACTGATTCACAGTCAGGTAAAGTCAAATATATGAATCTTTCAGTGTCTATGTTAGTGCTACATGTAAACAAACAATTTTCACAGTCATGTTGCCATTTATAAGAAAGGCCAAAAACGGTTTTCAATATCTATACCTTCATCTTCCAATACAACAAGCATAAACATAAAAAATTCCTGACAATCTTGCTGAATATTCTGCGTAAATTGAGTAGAACCAGAACATATGTGCAAAACATTTTGAATATTAGAAACACTTTGTATTTTACTTTTATCACTTCTACATTTCTCATAAACAGAATACAACAACGAACAGAATCTTTGTTCCCGATTTTCAACAATTTGCTGTTGCAAACTTTCAAGAAAAAAACCAACATTAACAACTACATTAGCATAGCAGTTGACACCAGAACTATTTTCAAACTGATAACCAACATTCTCTTCAACACTGTCCTTTTTCTTTTTGCTTGCAATCACAACTTCATCTTGTTATTTTTCTTTCTCTACAGTTTCACTACAGATATTCTCAAATCTTCTTTTTCTACCTACCACACGCTTTTCAAATACTGGATATTGACCTAAATTTGGTCCATATTCTCTTCTTAACCTATTATACTCTTCCACACAATTTGCATCTGCACTAACCTTTGTCTCATCAAAATCAATCAAGTACAATCCAGATAAAGTTCTCACTCGAGACAAAGCAACATATGCCATACCCTCGTTAAACACGGTACTTCCAATATTCACTAAAGCACTATCTACACTTAAACCTTGAGATTTATGAATGGTCACCGCATACACCAAAGAAATAGGAAACTGTTTTCTGCGTACATACAAATCTTTTACAAGCAAAAACCGAGCTGAACAATGACTAGATTGTTGTACTTCTGCAATTTCATCAAATTTGATTTTCAAAAATTCAATACCATCTCTATTTACATAATTACCGAAATCAACAATTTTACCCATTACTCCATTTACTAAACCTTTTTCCACATTCAAATTATGTCGTAAAATTACCCTACAGTTTACACATGCATATAAATTCTTTTCTAAAGCAGCAGTTTTACTTATTGATTTCTCTAAAGAATCCAATTTCCTCTTCAACATTTCAGTCAAAATAATAGTGATTTCTTCATGTTCTATTTTATCAATAGCTTCCAATTTCATCATTTCTTCATTTTCGAACTTTAAAATGTCTTCATTGAATATAGAACATTCACGCAGTGTTGGCATTAAGCAGATTACAGATTTGTTTTCTGCAATTCTCATATTTATTTTCTCAGGAACAATATTTTCATTTGGAAACAAATTGAAAAGTAATTGTCTCTGTAAAGCTTCTTTGCCATGTTTAGTCACTTTTCCAATTCTTATATCTTTAAGAATAGTTCCATAATCAGCATTTTTTGCCTGTCGCATACTTGTAATAAGTTCCTTATACTCAAAATATGACCACATGTTAACATTTCCAATGCTCCCCAAAGACTTTCTAGTGTCTTCATGCGCCTGTGTTTTAAACACTGGTTGTGTCGGGGCGTGGCCAAGATGGCGGAGTGAGTAGACGCGCCTATGGCGATCTCCTCTGACCCGGGCCCCTAAACAGCCTTCTAATCGCTGATCTCCCCCCCCCGCTGCTATCTGGCGGCGGCGGAAGGGGTGGGGGACTTGAGGGCATCATCCCGAGAAAAATCAGAGGGCCGGAAGGCGTTGTCGGCGAGCTCTGGACGCCGGGCCGAGATCTGCGAGGGCTACGGCTCCGGCCAGAAGTGCTGCTGGGCCCGCCTTGTGAAGCTAACTGAGCCTGGGGTGCCGCGCTGAGGCCGCTGAAACTGCCCGGAGCGGTGTGAGGCCTTGGTCGGGTCTGGCCGTTGTTACTGCGGGGCACGGCTGGTTGCTGCACGAAGTCAGGGGTATACGGAGCAGCGTGTTTGACTGGGTCCCGAGGCGGAATGAGGCCAAGTCGCGGGCGCAAGACGGACTCGAGTGGTGCTGAGGAAGGCCACAGGCCTAATTGGACCCGAGCGGGGTGCGGAGACGATCCCCCCGAGAGCCTAGTGGAGACGAGCACTTGTGCCCAGCGTGGTGAGTCCACTCGGGACTGGCTGTGTCTCTGGCCGCCATCGACGCGGCCGATCCCTGCATGGCCCCAGCTTCCCCCACGGAGGGCCAGGAAGGAGCTGACCGGGAGCCGCCCGCGCAGTGCACCGGCGCAAGACCACTTGTGGTCGGGGGTACTGCCCCGGAAGCCGGCGACCGTATCTGGACTGGAGGCTCTGGAGGCCCGGAGCGGGGGCCGTCTTGGCAGGAGTCTTTGCCCCGCGGAGGACATCGACGAAGGAGGCGGTCGCCCAGTGCGCACCTAGGTGGCCGATGAGACCGGAGGCTTGTGGACCCGTCAGCAGTGGTGAGCGGCCATAGCAGGGGAGCGAGACCCCATCCCCCGGACCCGATACCGTCAGGGAAGTGGGGATTGGCGCTTGGCTGGGCGGCGGAAGGCTGAGTAGCCTGCCCGCGGAGGACTCTGCACGATGCCGCGGCCGCAGCAAGTGGGTCCAGTGCTATTAGTATAAAGTAGGGCCTGGCGGCAGGGGTAGAGACAACTCCGTCCGATCCCCCTTTAGCATTACCTGGGAGATACTGAAGGCCTGTGGGCCCGGACTACCGGAGAACTACGCCAGGCCTACCGGTGGCCTGCAGTAGGCCCAGCTTGACCTTGGGACACATCTGGTCGCGAAATGCGAGGTCTTGCTCCCGGCCGGTCCGGGCAGGACTGATTGACATTGGTGTGACCCTGGACGTGGTCGGTATGCATGAGGGCGGCTCGGCACAATGAGGGAGTGGTGCCTTGCTCCGAGCGGCCCGGCTCGGCCTCGCTGCCTGAGGTTGGGCCAGGACTGGAGCGCACGGCTGGGCTCCCGGGGAACATTTGGATCAGGAGTGTGCAGACAGCGGCTGACGGCGTAAGCATGCAGAAGACTCAGAATGCCAGGGCAGGTCGGCCGGCTGGGGGCTGGATGGCGCAGCGGACGCTGATATCACTGGTGGTGACTGGGGAACACCATCCATTGCCCAAAATGGCCGGTAACAAAGGGAATAAGAAAGGTGACCACACCCTGCCGAAACTGTTGAACAGGGGCACCGCACGGCAAGACCGCGGACAACACTCCCCGGGACAGTCAGGCAGCTCCCAGGGAGCGGGTGGAGGGGAGCTGCCGGTCACCAGGTCCTTTCTCGAATCGCTCTTCAGCTCCTTCCGAGAGGACTTCCAGGCACTAAAGCAGGAGGTGGTGGGAGAGGTGCGAGAGGTGCGGAGAGAAGTTGATGGCCTGGGGGAGAGTGTGACCTCCGTAGAGGAGGCCGGTCATGCCCGAGATGAGGAACTCACGCAGCTTCAGCAGGAGGTGATTAGGCTTCGAGACCAACAAATCGATCTCCAATCGCATGTGGAGGACCTTGAGAACCGTTCCCGGAGGAACAACATCCGGGTCCGGGGTGTTCCTCTCGGAGAAGAGGGGGAGGATGCGGCGGGCTATCTGCAGGACCTGTTCAGGGACATCCTGGATGAGCCGACCGACTTTCTTGTCAGAATCGACAGGGCACATAGAGTAGGCCCGCGACGTAGATCTCCGGCGCCCCCTCCCCACCTCTTGGCCTACCTGCCGGATTACCCCCTGAAGGAAAGAATTCTCCGGGTGGCCCGCACCAAGTCTTCGCTGGAGTTCAGGGGCCGTAGGGTGACCCTCTTTCAAGATCTTTCGGTGGTCACCCTACAGAAACGCAAGTCTTTTAAAATCGCGACTGACTTCTTGCGGGAGCATGGCACACAGTACTCTTGGGGTCACCCTTTCTGTATCATATTCCGCTGGAACGGTACGTTGCATCAGCTGCGCTCTCTTCAAGACACCTGTGTGGTATTGGGCATCACAGCAACCGACGAGGACGCACCCACTCCACGCCGCCGTCGTGTCACCAGAGATGGCTGGCAATCAGTCCCTGGCCGCAGGCATTCGACTTCTTCGGCAAAACCTGACTCGCCTACTATCCGGGCTGAAATGGATAGTGCAGTGAGAGGAGTTGCTAGAGAAACGGCGACTGGTGAAGTTGCATTGACCGCCTAGGAGGTAATCCGGGGGGAGATCGACATCGCTTTTTGGAACTGCAGGTTTGGGGGCCTGGGGGAGTGGGGGGGGAGCGGGGGTTGCGTGGTGGCTGGACGTCCACTTTTGTGACTTTCCATAGACTTGCCTGTTATGGGCCGGGCTTGGACAATGGTTCCTTTGACTCAGGTTTTGGGGAGGTGGGAACGGGGTTTGAGGTGTGGGGAGGGTCTTGTTGGGGTGTGGGGGAGTTGGGGAGGGAAGGGAAGCGGGAGTTGGGTGTGGGAAAAGGGGTTGTCCAGTGCACGATACAGGAATCTATTGCTTTAGCTGTCTTTCTTCACCTTGTTTTGACTAGAGTGGGATGGGGAGCGCATGCGGAGCTGAAGGGGGGGCTGGACGGTGCATGAGACAGCCCACGGACACGTTGGGGTTCGTAGCTGGCAGCGGGTTACCTAGCTTAGGGGGATGTGGGTTCATATGCTATTTTTTGCCAGCTGTTCTGTTACTTGAGCAAGGGGGGGTACACACACTTTCCATGGCCTCAACACAGAATGCCCACGCTTTCACATACACTATCCATTATGCCTCCTTACACCTTTAAAGTTGTGACTTGAATGTCCGGGGTCTGAACAACCCCGTCAAGCGATGGGCAGTACTCTCCCTGTTGGAAAATGCCCACGCGGACATATGCCTCCTTCAAGAAACGCACCTGTTGCCACAAGATACGCATAGGCTGCGCTCCCACAAATTTCCGATACAGTTCTTCTCCTCTTGCGCCACCAAGACAGCAGGGGTGGCGATTCTAGTGGCCAGACACTTTAGGGGGAGCATCTCCACAAGTTCACTGAGCTGAAGGGTAGGTTGCTGGCACACAGGTTCAGAGTGGGGGGCTTTACGTTCACGATCGGCTCCCTTTATAGTCCCAAAGACAAGCAGGAACGTTTCTTGCAGTCGGCAGTGGAAGATATCACTACCTCGCCAGACAGACATATTATCCTCGGGGGGATCTTAATATGGTTTTCGATTCTGCTGTAGATAGATCGGCGCAGTGCTAACCGCAAGTCGGGGAATTTTCGGCCTGCTGTAAGGCACGACTTGCGGAGGTAGATCTCCTGGACCTCTGGCGTCATATGCACCACACAGACAGGGACTACTCGTATTATTCCCACGCGCACAAGACCTATGCGAGGCTTGATCATCTTTTGGTCACTTCGCTGGTGCAGGCGATGGTCTCTTCTGTGGACATGGGAGTATTGTCCTTATCGGGCCACGCCCCGGTTGAGGCTTCGTTTTGCCTGCCCCCTGCCACTCGCCATCGAGGACTTGGCGCCTCCGGATATTCTGCTACATAGGAAGGTGGTGGTAGACCGTATTGAAAAGGTGCTCCGTGACTATTTGGCTCACAATGATAATGCCGATACCACTCGGGCCACACAGTGGGCAGCTTTGAAGGCTGTCCTCAGGGGGGAGTTTTTGTCGATCTCCGCGGCCGAAAATAAAGAGTGAAGGGCCAAGATGGATGAGCTTACTGATAGGGTCCGGGAGCTTGAGTTGATCCATCGTAGGACAGGGGCGCCAAGGATTTGGCGGCAGCTCAAAGAGGCAAGGAAGCTTCTGGCAGCCTTGGATATGGATCGGGCAGAATACGCGGCCCTACGGCTGCGCAACGCCTTTTATACCGGGGGAGATCGCTGTGGTAAGCTGCTGGCCAATAGACTCCGGGTCGCAAGGCAGAGCCAGATGGTAAAGGAAATCTCCGACCCCACGGGAAGTATGGAGATGGAGGATGCTTGTATCTCAGCCGCGTTCCGAGGGTTCTATGAGAACCTCCTAGCCGGCGACCCACCGGAGATTCCAGCCATGACCTCTTATTTGGACTCGGTTACCTTGCCGTCCTTGGAGCCTCTACAGGCGGACCACCTGAATAGGGATATTGGAATAGAGGATGTGGTGTCGGCCATTGCCAAACTCAAACATGGCAAAGCGCCGGGCCCGGACGGCTACTCCGCCCTCTTTTATAAGATGTTTTGCACGTCGTTAGCCCCAGTCCTCACTCGCCTCTTTAACTCTTTCGCGGAACCTGGTGCCATCCCGTATGATCTCCTGAGGGCGTCCATTACGGTCATCCCCAAGCCAGGGAAGGATCCTAAATATTGTGGGTCCTATAGACCAATATCCCTCTTGAATGTAGATTTGAAACTCTATACCGGGATCCTGGCCAGTCGCCTGGTGCCCCACCTGCCCGGTCTGGAGAGAAGTTCCGCTCCATGGTCCTCAACTGCTATAAAGAGCCATCAGCCGTGGTCCGAGTGAACGGATACACTTCCGCGGCCTTCAACATTGAGAGAGGCACTAGGCAAGGTTGCCCACTCTCACCCTTGCTCTTTGCTTTATACATGGAGCCGTTTGCCCAAAGGGTACAGGTTAACCCGGCTGTGGAAGGGATACGGATGGGTGGATTTACCCATGCGATCAGCCTTTACGCTGACGATGTCATCTTCACGTTGGCTACACCCCGGACAGCATTGCCGGCCTGTATGGAGGAGCTGGCCGCGTTCTGTGCAGTCTCTGGCTTTAAGATGAAAGTGGGGAAGTCAGTGGCTTTGGATATCTCCCTAGAACCGGCTACCAGGGCATATCTACAGAACAGATTCCCCCTGCTTTGGTCCTCGGAGGCGATACCGTATCTGGGGATTCAGATAGCGCCCACATTACCGGCTGTGGTGTAGGCTAACTACTCGGCCTTGGGGGTTAAGATCAGAGAAGAACTGGGCCGTTGGAATCGCGGCATCCTCTCCTGGTTGGGTAGGATTGCTGCCATTAAAATGACGATCTTGCCGCAGGTTCTCTATCTGTTCAGGGCCTTGCCGCTTCAACTCCCAACCGGGTGGATCCCACAGCTGCAGTCAGATGTGGCACGCTTCATTTGGCAAGGGAAAAAGCCCAGGTTGCGCAGGGCCCTCTCCCTTTTGTCTCCTGATGCAGGAGGTCTGGGCATTCCTGACTTTCGTAAATACTTTCAAGCGACGCAACTGAGGTATTTAGTAGAATGGTGCAGATGGGAGTCGGATAAGCATTGGCTTTTCCCGGACCAGGCGGTGGCAGGTCGACCTCTGCAGGAGATACCGTTTTTGCACTGGTCCCATCGGCCTAAGAACCTCTACGCCTCCTTTGTCACTAGAGTGCCTTTGCGGGTCTGGGACGCTACTCACCTTTGGTATGACCTTACCTCGTTTCCGTCGCCGCTCTCGCCGTTGGTAGACAACCCGGCTTTTACTCCCGGAATGGAGAAGGGAGCCTTTACGCACTGGCGGCAAGCAGGGTGTAGAGCTTTATGTCATCTGTATGGCCCTGAGGTGGTCATCCCATTCACACAGTTCCGTCAGGAATTCTCTCTCCCCGAGACCGAGAGGCACCACTATATGCAGGCCCGGCATTGGGCTCTTCAGCCACAAGTGAGAGAAACGGCGGATAGACTTTTCTCACCGTGTGAGAGATGGTTGTTGTCACGTACGTCAGACTCGAAACTAATCTCGGATTTGTATAGGTTCTTACAACTACCCTCAACACACTTTCATAACCCCGGAAGGGCTAGATGGGAGCGGGAGCTTGGGAGAACATTGAGCCCCAGGGAGTGGGACCACATCTCTTATAGGGCGCGCCACTCGGCATACCATATGGGCCTCACTGATACATTCACCAAAGTTTCCACTTATTGGTACTACACGCCTGAGCGGATCCACGAGTTTGACCATAGAAAGGCAGACACGTGCTGGCGAGGGTGCGGACATCGGGGTACGCTTACGCACGTTCTATGGGATTGCCCTCTTTTGGCTGCTTACTGGAAGGAAGTGCTGGACGAAATAGACTCTCACTTTGGAATTGAGCTCCCGCGCTTCCCGGCATATACCCTATTAGGACTCCCAAATGACTTAATGTATCCCCTCAGGTCCAGAAGAGGTAGGCAGATCGCCATCGCCCTAGGCTCTGCAGTTCAGAACATTTTGATACACTGGCGCACTGTCACACCGCCCACCGTCACAGGCTGGCTCCACAGATTGTGGCATGTGGTGGGTATGGAAAAACTGTCTGTCATGGTGGCTGGGGACATAGCACAATTTAATGAACTCTGGCAACCGTTTCATTCTTTACTGCTTACGGAGTTCAGAGAACTCACCTGTCCCAGATACCTCCGCCTCTTGCGGCTCACGAGCCCACCGGCGCCAGACCAGTGATTAGGTATGAGTCCCTCCTTCCTGATCACCTATGGCCTTGAAGTATAGGTTAGATGACGATAGTGCACTGGACAATGGGTGGGGTGGGTGGGGGGGGAGTTGGGCTGGGGTGACTGGGAGTTGGGATGGGGGGAGGTGTTTGTATTAAAAGGATGTGTCGCGCCAGGTTTATGCACTTTCTCTATTGCCATATGTGGCCTATACCTGATAGCTTTTTGCAACCGCTGGGACTCTCTGGCTGACGTGGATTGCTCCATGATGATGTGTATTTGTCTTGGTGTGTCATGCTGAATAAAATACTTTAAACATAAACACTGGTTGTCTTTTTGCAGAAGTAAGTTGTAGTAGATCTCCAAAAATGTTGACATGTTTTCCTCCAAATAATACGTCACACTCTGTTTTAAGAAGTTGCTGCATTCTTAAATGCACAAAGGCAAGCATTAAGTTTGACACCATGCTTACCTCATCATTAATGAGAAGTTTAATTTTCTTCAACACTCTTGAAACTTCACAGCAAGCTTCTCCAGATAACTTGTGGTATTCCAATTTTTTTTCATGCTCTACTGGTAGCATTAATAAACAATGTAAAGTAATTCCTTTAGTATTGTGTGCTGCAAATCCAGTTGGAGCAGTGACAACACAAGACAAATGCGACTCAGTTGTTTTCTGTAGAAAAGTTGTGATTACTTTAATTAAAAAACTTTTGCCTGTTCCAGCTTTTCCACTCACGTACATTCGGATAGGTTGAAATGATGAGCAAGAGCACTGTTTCTTTCAATGAAGTAATCCATGATCAATCTGTTCTCTCACTTGCTCATATATTTGTTTCTGCTCAACATTTAGTTGTTCTTCCAAGTTTCCTAAGTTTGTTACATCTTCTTGAGCTTGATACATTGCTGTTTCCACCTCTTCCATGGCAGTTGCTGCTTAATTTTGAACAATTGGTTCTTCTAGTGGACCCTGACTCAACAGAGCAGAAGTTTGACTGTCTTGAGAACTGTCTCTAGCAATCTCAGCTGCATTTGTAGCTTCTTGCTCAATTTCGTCGTTCATCATTTTCACATAATTAGCAAAAACTGGACATTCTATAGTATCTTTACTTGCGTTGAACGAATCTTCATAGCTCTCAAAATCTCCAAGTAATTCCAATTCTGAACGCCCTGACTTGAAAAGTTGCAAAAGAGCTAAATAGTAAAATTCCCTTTTGTCAGGAGTTTTGCAACTCAGTTTACAGTGATTAATCAAATGTCCTTTTCTTTGTTTCACCAAACACTCTTCTGAACCAATCACAGCATATATACCATTATTCAAGTTTTCAGTAACATTCCGTTTAAAAATATAGTTTTGCAGCACTTCATAGAGACACACACATATTCTCGAGATGATGAATTTTATTTGGGTAATATGTATCCAACATATTTGTTTATACAATATCTGTGCTTTCTGGCTCTTTTTCAGATAAATATTAAATTTCTTGTACAGATTTAAGTACTTGATTTTGTGTTGCAGCAAGACCTAGACTCACCCAAATGATTCTTCGAGATTTGGAGTATAGACTTGCAGATGATAAGCGATCCAAACATTCATACGCTCCAATTTCTCGATGAGATAACATCTTCAAACTGTAACTATATCATTTCTTACTTAGACTCTTCTCGTGGGAAATCTCTTCCCACATTTCCTTCAATGCTGTCTTTTCTGATTTGGGTATGTAGGATGTTACATATTGAGCTACAACAATGGAATTGTCCGCAACGTATTGAATATCCATGTTAGCATTCCACATGGACAAAATGACTGGGATGTAGTCATTTATGTATTTTGACTCTTCATTTCTTCTTAAGTTGTAGGTATTTTTTAGAGACTTTCTTGTGATAGTATGTCGGAAAGATGACATAAAACTGTTCACTCTTCCTTCCGATATTACAGGACGTGGAAATCCAAAACGACATTTGGTGTAGAACTTGTCCTTAGATTTGTACTCTCGACAACAGTATTTCCAACAACGATGGCTTTGGAATCGTAATACTTGTTGTCTTAAGTCCTTATCTAGTGTACTTTTGGGTATATCACATGTAGCATATTCTTCAATAAAAGACAACACAGTATCATAAGAGTCTGTTCCAAATTTGGGAGCATCTGTGATCCATATTAGCATATGTCTGTGAGGAGCATCTCTCGCTTGATACTCCTTTCTCCAAAAGAAATCCAGAACCTCTCGAAGAGGAGGATTTTTTTATTGGTGATAAAAGACATCATAGCTTCAAATCTATGATTGAAATACCTGCATACATTAACTGGATCCAAAGAGCACAATTCTCCAGGTATCTTGTATTCAATATTTAGTATATTTGGATTTGCCTCTCGAAGAAATTGAAGTAAATCATCCCAAGCATAGTCAGCACAGCTTAGAGTAAGGTACCATGTAGGAGTTCCTAAGTTCCTTAGCATACATTTAAGTTCTCTATGACGACGGTACCAGTACTCATTAGTACCACGATGATATGCCATGAGATTAATTAGCTGAGATTCCAAAACATTATCTTCCTGCAGTACTTTATCCATGAATTCCTTTGCCGAAATATGTTGCAGAAGTACACCTGTTTTCAAAATATGGTTTACTGCATAAGAAAGTCCAGACAAATCACTCTCAGACAAAAGATGAAACAAATACAGATTAGATTGTCGAAATCTTGGATCTTCTGCATACAATCTTGATGTCTGGTATTCAAATGCAGGAATCTGCACAGGTCAGTCATCATATCGTCCTCCTTTTCCTGAGGGAAACAACTTAGGGAAACAATGAGCTTCCAAACTTTTTTCCCATACACTAATGGGACTTCCCTTTGCTTCTTTCATTTGGAATAACTCTATAGTATTCCCCATCACTTCTTTAGAATGAAGTGGATGAACACTGTAATGTTTGTAGATTTCTTCAGTTCTGGACACATCCACTTTTTCAATTTGTCCAGATGGCGAATCACTATCTTCTTCAACAGTTATTTCTTCTTCTCTCACATATACATTTTTATAATATTGATTATTTTTTACCAGATACAACGATGCCTTTTTCACTTTCCGAACATCCTTTAATTCTTGCCAGATTTTCTTACTCTTAGTAGGAACACCATTAACAAGAATAACTAAAGGTTCATCTTCTACATTTTCCACACCAATTGTTTCAATATTTTTCTTTAAATCTAGAGGCAAATTTACAACTCTTCCCTTTAATCCTCTCTGTAAATCTGAAGGAGGCAATTTGACTGTCTTAGACTCCATACGTACAATAGCCTGAAATGGATGCACACATTGAATAAGAATAGACTCATTAGTATTTTAATCCCTCAGTTCAGAAGGAATATTTACCAACTCAAGATTATTATGCACAGCTCTAGCAGGCATTTTGTTTTTATCTAATTTGTTATAACAATATTTACAAATACGCTGATCAGAACTCAAATCAAAACATTCTCTTCCAACAAATAAGTTGCAAATACCATCCACTCATTGTTATTTTCCTTTTCACTATTTAAATACAGATCAACAGTCCTGGTCTGATTTTTATAATGAGTTCATCGACAACAAATACAGAAATAATTTGGCCTTTGACCTGAAATCACCTTAAACTTTGTAATTTCTTGCTCAAAATTTTCTGTACTACAATGTTGTACACTCTCTTCTACATTTCCTTCTATTAATATATCAATTTCTGCACTGTCTTCCTCAGGACCAAAGTAACAAACATGAATGTTATCACAAACGTTTATTACATCTGATACAGATCCACGCAAAAGTGCACTGTTAATTTTTTTTAACATTAGTGCTGGACATTTTGCATAATACAACCTTCTGACTAATTTCCTCATTTCAGTATGATGTACTGCTAACATCCTGAAATGGTGAAAAACACTTGAACATACTTTTTTAGAAAGACAAGCCAGAGAATGACCTTGCAAACCAGTATTTTCTCTCACTCTGCAAGGGTTTAGTCCAGGCAACATCTTAATCTTTCCTTTAACACTTTTTTAGTATAGTTACGTAAGAAATTGCGTAAAAAATCAATAGATTCCTGCCGTACACTACAAATACTACTGCAATTCCAAGTGTATACTGAAGCTTTAGGACGTCTACCTCAAACTTCATCAACTAACACATCTTCTGTATTTCTAGGTACATTTTTCTCTTTCTCAATAGGACAACCATTTGCAACCTCATAAGCAGGACCACTGGTGTCAACTGCATGCAACAAATCATTACTCTGAAGTTAACTCTCTTCATTAAAAAAAGCTCAGAACTTGAACTATGTTTTCCATTCACCCAAAAAACATCAGAAAAATTACTTCTGTTAATTACTCTTCTCCACTTACTTTTGGCCTTCGTTAAATGGATTGGCTTATCTAGTGATCACATTCTATTGATTACTACATCAAACAATTTTTTTTTCAATTCCAAAGCTTTCTCAACTACATTTGTATATGTTTTCTTCTTCTTATAAAATGCAGATTTTTTTTTACATTTCTTCACTTCCTTAATCAAATGTAACAAAACTCTATTATAAAACATTATTTTTCTAATTTCCTCAAATTGATTCTTCCTCCTTTTACTATACTCAGTTTTTTTTACAGGATACATTCCAATGGTTATTCTCCTTTGTCTTGCTTTTATTTTTAGTTGCAGATACACAATTTGTATTTTTCACATTGTGGACACTACTGCTTTTATTTGATAAGTTCTTCCAAAATATCTTTGTTCTCTTACCAGAACTTTTTTTCTTTTTGTTCACACATTGTTGTTCAGGTAAATCTTGTGGATAACTTCTCTTTAAATAATAACCTTTAATACGTTGTATTCTCTTTTTGAAGGCATGATGAATTTCTTTTACTGTTGATAAGGTCCCAGGTCGCCCCATCATTTCAGCCCAAGGCAGTATGAATGAGAACATTTCAAAATATGTGGATTTTTTCTTACAGCCCCATATGATTTCTCTCCCTTCTTTTCTTAAAGATACCACTGATTTTTTGGTTAAGATTAGTCACATCACGTGGGGTCCTGATTTATGTTTCCTGGTGATGGATATTGAGGCACTTTACACCAGCATCAACCATTTACAGGGTCTGGAAGCTGCTCAGTATTTCTTAGATTCACAAGAGGCTACCATGAGAGATCATAATCTCATGTTACTTGATATGATCCGTATCTGCCTCTTTAACAACTATTTCCAATTTGATAAGGATTTTTACCATCAGGAACGCGGGGTGGCCATGGGTTCATGCTTCTCCCCCAGCTACTCATGTCTCCATGTTGGCTGGTGGGAGGAGCATGTTCTGGGGGTCACTCACGCACGTTGGCTTCCTCACCTTGTTCATTATTGGAGATTCATTGACGATATTTTTATCGTCTGGAAGGGATCACAAGAACAAGCAGCTTTGTTTGTCAATGAAATCAATGTAAACAATAGGAACCTTAAATTCACTGCCAACATTACATCTAATTCTGCTGAAATTCTGGACGTCCTGGTTTACATTGAGCACAATACTATTCAGACAAAACGCCACAGGAAAAGTACTGCGGGCAATTCCATCCTGCATGCCCGCAGTGCCCATCCCCCATCCCCCACACACCATAAACAGCATACCTTTGGGAGAATTTATTCGTATCAAACGCATTTGCAGCAGCCTAGATACCACCCAACAGTGCCTATTGGAATCTAGGGAAAGTTTCCTCCGACGAGGTTACAATCGAGCTGTTTTAGATCGGGCTCTAACCAAGGCACTAGCTCGTCCACGTGAGGCACTTTTGACACCTAAAATCAAAAAGATTTCTGATTTGGCCAGTTTGGGCACTGCTCGGTATGTATGTATGTATGTATGTATGTATAGGCATTTATATAGCGCACTACTTACCCGTAGGGTCCCAAGGCGCTTCGACCGCTGCGAAACCCTTCCTGGCTTCCCTGAGAGATGGTCCCTTAATGGGTATCTCCGGGGTGAGACCAGGCATCCCCGGCGGTCTGGTGGGGCCGTTAGTGAAGATGAGGCAAGCTAATGCCCAGAGTTGCCGAGTGTGATCGCTGATCAGAGTGGGCACCGAGGTGAGAGAATTATCGAGTCCGCTGACCCTGGTCCAGAAACCTGCCGCGCCGGGAATCGAACCCTGGTCCCGGGCCGTCCTCTGCTCTCGGGTCTGCCACCTCTAACCGGTTTATCACCACTTTTTGTTCCCAGACCTCTAACCTAAGTAAGATCATCAGATCTGAGTGGCCTATAGTATTAACGGGTGTGATTCTTGGTCCATTCTTGCCTAAATCACCGGCCATCACTTTTAGGAGGGCTCCTTCTATGAAAGACTCTTTAGATAGAACCCAGCCTGAGCTTCCACCCAAAACTACTTGGCTTAACAAACCTGGCTTTTACAGGTGTACTTCGTGCCGTGCCTGCACTTTTGCGGTTAAGGGCACGCACTATACATCTGCCTTTAATAAGAGAGCATTCCGATAAAAGAACATCTGACATGTCGCAGTGATTATGTAGTCTATCAACTCACCTGCACATGTTCACTCTCTTATATTGGAAGCACTAAGTTGCAAGCTAACCAACAAATTTTGCAACACATCCGGGCCATAGTCAACTGAGACATGAATTACCCGGTGGCTAGCCACTTTAAAGCAGTCCATGACAAAAAATTGAAGGATCTGAAATACACTCTGTTGTGCTCTGTAGCTAATCCAGGCAGGGGTGGTGATCGTGAGAAACTTCTGCGCCAAAGAGAAGCATTCTTTATTCTATTGCTTGATACCAGATCTCCCAATGGGTTAAATGCCTTTGATGAATTACATCACTTTCTGTAACAGATGTTTCTTTTCTTTTCTGAACCTTGAATAATGAATTATGTTCCCTCTGATTATGATATATGTATTCATACACATTATTTTTGTCCGTGATGTAAAATTCTCTGGATGATTATTTATTATTGCTTAATGGTACATATATGTGTATATATTTTTTTTTCCGCAGGTTTTCACATGAGTTTCCTATCGCCCATTATATTCCATGTATTTAACATCTTAATATATGGTCTGTCAAAGCATTTGCACTTTAGCTTTCAAGCATTTCTGAGACAGTGGTTTTTGTATTAGGCATATGGATTTGAATTTTTACAGAAACCTCATCTTGCACTAGCAATTGATATTCATTTTCCCTTGGTATTCTCTCTGTTGAAACTATGGGAGATCATACAGGATAAATATTTATGTTGGGGTTTTCTATTGTGAATGACGAGGTGGTTATGACATACTTTCTATCATAATGGATTCGTTTTGCACTTGATTGTTTGCGCTCTTTAACACCTGGCCTTTTCCATCATATTCAAGCACTATGCTTTGATTTCTGTCTCTTTGTTCGTATACTTTATGCATTTGAGTATTTATGGTCGATACAATGTTCAGATAATGCTTGTCTGCTTTGTTGTAAACCCATGAGTCCTGTTTCTTTAGGCGCTTGGGCTTTTAACTACCACTTATTTCACCGCCGACTCCTGACGCGTCATGTGACCAAGCTCCGTTCGCGGAGCGAAACGGGTCAGGGAGGGCACTCGTTCTTTCACTTTGCTGAATAAATATGCACTGCTGGCACTTTACTTGGCATGATGGCTTGGTGATTTAACATCTGATATCCAGCCTGTGGAGTTGAGGTCTGCGCCCATTTGAACTGCTACCAGAAGCGGTTGGGATCTTGCTTGTTCATATATATATATATGTAACATTATTAAAAAAATTAAGGAGTTCATCTGCTAAACGTTACCTCACTGTATCAGTACTTATTGAATTTATAAGTGCTTCAGCGTATGAGGACACACACGCAGTATGAGGAAACAGGGAAGAATATGAAGAGAGAGGAGTGAGAATGAAGAAATAGAGAGGAGTATAAAAACACACAGATTTGTACAAGTAGACAGTGATGTGTATGAGGAAAGAGGGAGAAGTATCAGAAAATAGGGGAGAGTATAATGAGAGGACGGAGGTTAAGGAAAGGGGGACAAATGAAGAGAATGGGTAGAGTAACTGGAAGAAAAGTTGGGTATGAGGAAAGAAGAAAGAGTATGAGGAGAGAGAGAGGGAGTGTGAAGAGAGGGAGGGAAGAATATGTAAAAAGAGGCGAGTATGAACACAGACAGGGGGACTATGAGGAGAATGGGGAATATGAGTAGAAAGGGAGGAGTAACAGGACAGAAAGGGGAATATGAGGACAAGGGGGAGTATGAAGACAAGGAGCACTATGAGGAGAAAGAACTGATAATAAGGAAAGAGGGGGAATATCAGAAGAGGGGGGACAGTATAAAGAGAGAGAGGTAGACTGTGAGTAGACATGTACACAGACGCTCAGTGTGATTCTAGGCAAAAAAATGAGACCATACATTTTACTTAAACACATTTACTACACTAAAACGGTAAAGTGAATGCCCACATTCCATGTATATAACTGTTACATTTCAGTACACAACCCTGACTCATTTTTCAGATACATTTCCAATTAACTGCATTATTTTTGCCAACATTACATCCCAAAAGTGACACAATAGAACAACAAAGAGGCACAAGGGGCTTGTAAATCTGCATAACAGTTTATGCAGCAGTGTATGTATACTGACTGGGGAATTCTTAACAGGAAGGTATGAGAAGAGAGGGAGGAGTAAAAGAAGACAGGAGAAAGTATAAAAAGAAGGGGGAGTATTACAAGACAGGGGACACAATAAGGAAAGAGGAGGATTATGAACAGAAACAGAGAAGTAAGAACACAGAGAGGAAGAGTATGAAGACAGAGGACATATAAAGACAAAAGGGATTGTGAGGAGAGTGGGGGAAGTAAGAAGAGAGAGGGGAAAGTATGATGACAGGGAGAAGTATAAGGGGAGAGAGGGAAGAATGAAGAGAGAGGAGGAATATAAGGCGAGAGGACGGAGTATGAGCACATAGAGTGACACTATGAGGACAGTGGACAATATGATTAGAGGAGGGAATATGAGGAGAAAGCGAGGAGTGACAGCACAGAGAGGGGAATATGAGGACAGGGGGTGTATGAGAACAAGGAGCACTATGAAGAGAGAAAAGTGAGAAAAATGAAAGAGGGGGAATATGTGGAGAGAAGGGACAGTATAAGCAGGGAAAGGGAGACTGTAAGGAGAGAAGGGGGAACATATGGAAAAAGAGGCGATTATACTTCCTTAATGTACACAGACACTCAGTGTGATTCTAGACAAAAAAAATTAGACCATGCATTTTATCAAAACACATTTACTACTCTAAAACGGTTAAGTGACTGTACACATTCCATGTATATAACTACTACATTTCACTGGACAACCCTGATTAATTTAGCAAATACATATTCGATTTGCTACATTATTTTTGCCAACATTACAGCCAAAAAGTGACACAATAGAACAACAAAGAGGCGCAAGGGACTTGTAAATCTGCCCAAGAGTGTATGCAGCAATGTATGTAGACTGACTGGGGAATTGTTAAGAGAGAGGTACGAGGAGAGAGGGAGGATTAAGAGGACAGAGGAGGGAGCATAAAAAGAAGAGAGTGTATTAGGAGACAAAGGAGACAATGAGGACAGAGGGGGAATATGAGGACAGGGGCCACTATGAGGACAAGTAGCACTATGAGAAGAGAGAACTGAGAATAAAGAAAAAGAATGAATATGAGAAGAGAGGAGACAGTATAAGCAGATAGAGGTAGACTGTGAGGAGAGAGGGGAGATTATGGAAAAAGGGGCAAGTATAATTTCTTAATGTACACAGGCGCTCAGTGTGATTCTAGACAAAAAATAAGACACCGTACATTTTACCAAAACACATTAACTACACTAAAACGGTTAGGTGACTGCACACATTCCATGTATATACCTACTACATTTCAGTGGACAACCCTAACTCATTTTGCAAATACATTTCCATGTGCTGCATTATTTTTGCCAACATTACATCCAAAAAGCTGCACAATAGAACAACAAAGAGATGCAAGGGGCTTGTAAATCTGCCCAAGAGTGTATGCAACAGTGTATGTATACTGACTGGGGAATTGTAAGAGGGAGGTATGAGGAGAGAGGGAGGAGTAAGAGGACAGAGTAGGAAATATAAAAATAAGGGAGAGGGGAGAGTATTAGGAGACAGAGCAGACAATGAGGACAGAGGGGGAATATGAGGACAGGGAGGACTATGAGGACAAGGTGTACTAAGAGGAGAGAGAAATGAGAATAAGGAAAGAGGGATAATATCAGAAGAGAGGAGACAGTATAAGCAGAGAGAGGTAGACTGTGAGGAGAGAGGGGGAGATTATGGAAAAAGGGGCAAGTATAATTACTTAATGTACACAGATGCTCAGTGTGATTCTAGACAAAAAATATGACACCATACATTTTACCAAAACACATTAACTACTCTAAAACGGTCAAGTGACTGCACACATTCCATGTATATAACTACTGAATTTCAGTGGACAACCCTGACTCATTTTGGAAATACGTTTCCAATTTGCTGCATTATGTTTGCCAACATTACATCCAAAAAGTGACACAATAGAACAACAACGAGACGCAAGGGGCTTGTGAATCTGCCCAAGAGTGTATGCAGCAGTGTATGTATACTGACTGGGGAATTGTTAAGAGGGAGGTATGATGAGAGAGGGGGGAATAAGAGGACATAGGAGGGAGTATAAAAAGGGCAAGTATAATTTCTTAATGTACATAGACGCTCAGTGTGATTCTAGACAAAAAATATGAGACCATACATTTTACCAAAACACATTTACTCCACTAAAACAGTTAGGTGACTGCACACATTCCATGTATATAACTACTACATTTCAGTGCACAACCCTGACTCATTTTGCAAATACATTTCCAATTTGCTGCATTGTTTTTACCATCATTACATCAAAAATGTGACACAATAGAACAACAAAGAGGCGCAAGGGGCTTGTAAATCTGCCCAAGAGTGTATGCAGCAGTGTATGTATACTGACTACAAAATTGTAGATTTAAAACACAAGTCAAATTCCAAGCAAGCAACACTATTAACTACTCTACAACTAAAAAAGTGACTACACACATTCTACATGTTTTAGTACTGCACGTTATTGCACAAAAGTGACTCACTAAACATGTTAACTTACCAAATGATTATATCACAATAGTTATCCAAATGCAGACAAACTCAAAATTCTACAAACTTTAGAAGGATAAACACATTACTCTTACTAAAAATAAAATGCACCACATACATTCCCTTACAAGCTATCAACTCACCTCTCAAACTGATTGGTAGATTAGGAAGAATGCAACCCACACAGCAGATAGTCTTATAGAGAATCTCTCTACAGCAGAACCAAAGAATGGTACATTTTCCCTCTCAATTTACACATATATACATGTTAATAACAAATCAAATTCCTTCACACAATAATTCAAAACCAAACACACATTTCTATTGGTTCAACATTTCAAACCTTTCCACCCTACCCCCAACAGATCATGCAAAAAGACAACTGTCAACAGAGGTAAAAAGTTCAGCACACTGTAAAACACTCCTCCTCAACAAGTTTAGACTCTGCATAGGTATATACTTATAAGTCCCAATAAAGATAAAAGGTCTCATTAGAACCAACCAACATATAAGCACATAAACTTGATAGATATCTATAAAATATATTTTTTAAATATATTTTTATTGCTTAGGTACGCTTACGGGACGACTTACAGACTTTGCACCGTACGTCCTACGTACGTGCTTGGTACGCGTACGGTGAATCTACCGTAAAAAAAAAATAGCCTCTATCACACTTTTTTTATAATCCCCGGGAGCCCCATCCCCCATGTGAAAGGATGCATTGCTGGAGTTGCATCATTTTTGTGACACACTCCAGCAATGCATCACTTTTACGCTTACAGATACGTCTGAAATACTGACGTATCTGTAAGTACTTCCGACATAATACGTCATATATTTAATATGACGCATGACTAGAATTCTGAAGGCCTCATTTATGAGGCCATGCGTCACTCTAACGCCATTGGCGCGTCACTTTTTGTGACGCACCAGTGCTGTAAAAAATGCACCTTATTCAGTCATATTTACAAAGTGACGCATCTAGGTAGATGCGTCACTTTGTAAGCCCCTGCGCCACATTATACCTACGTCAGGTGTAAAGTATGCAAAAGGGACGTATTGATGCAAGAAAGGGTCGTAGAGGTGATGCAGTGATATCTATGAGATATCACTGCGTCACTTTTATGACGCTGTTGCGTCCAAATCTTACGCCTGTTTTACAGCAGGCGTAAGACTGATGCAGGCCCTTTCACATGGGGCCTGGCCCCATGTGAAAGGATGCATTGCTGGAGTTGCATCATTTTTGTGACACACTCCAGCAATGCATCACTTTTGCGCTTACAGATACGTCTGAAATACTGACGTATCTGTAAGTACTTGTGACATAATAACGTCATATATTTAATATGACGCATGAGTAGAAGACTGAAGGCCTCATTTATAAGGCCATGCGTCACTTTTACGCCACCGGTTCGTCACTTTTTGTGACGCATCAGCAGCGTAAAACATGCAACTTATTGAGTTATATTTACAAAGTGACGCATCTAGGTAGATGGGTCACTTTGTAAACCCCTGCGCCACATTATACCTACGTCAGGTGTAATGTATGCAAAAGGGGCGTATTGACGCAGGAAAGGGTCGTAGAGATGACGCAGTGAATAATCTAGGTTTTCCCCATGCTACGCTCCCCGGTCCGCTCCCCGGTGCGCGTACGGGGCGCTCCCCCCGCGCCAATCGAAAATGTTTTTTTTTTTGCGCGGGACCCTTTTATATCCCCCACATCAAACCTAGGGGATTAGGGGGGGTCTACTCCGCCCCTTATGGTCATTTCCCCCTTTGTTTTTGCCACCTCTTGTGTCTTGATCTTACCAAGACACAAGATGGCGGCCGCTCCGGACTGTTTGGAATGTTTTCAGACACCCGAGAGCCAATCAGCTTCGCTTCGCGAAGTTCCGTCACTCCGGTGTCTGTAAACATTCTAAACAGTCCTGAGCGGCCGCCATCTTGTGTCTCGGTAGGATCGAGACACAAGAGGTGGCAAAAACAAAGGGGGAAATGAGCATAAGGGGGCAGAGTACATCCTCCCTGACCCCCTAGGTTTGAAGAGGGGGCTTTAAAAGGGCCTCGCGGGGTTAAAAAATAATAATTTTTATATCGTTTTTTTTGCGGGGGGAGCGCTCGGTACGCGCACCGGGAAGCGGTCCGGGAAGCGTAATATTGGGAAAATAGGATGAAAGAATGTTCAAATATTGTATGTTTATTGATTGTTATTTTTGTTTTTTTTTAATTTATTTTATTTAAGTACCAACATGTAGGTACAAATGCAGAGTCTAAAAATAAAAATACATTGTTTCCTTTGTAGATATCTTGCAGGTTGTTTCACAAGTTATTGAGCTATATGGAATTCATAGCGTAGTCTGTCAGGAAAGCAGAAACACAATGGAGGCAGGACATGGTAAAGAGATGTTAAATACACATTGGAGATGATATAGTGGAAGAAAGGAAGTAACTATGAGCAAACTTAAAGTTGCACAGTATATTTAAAGTCTGATTTTACATTAAAATCAATGTGCTACTAGTTTAAAAAATACATATAAAAATGAATAATGTCTCAAACAATTTTTGAATTATTATATATAAATTTATTTTTCTGATTTGTTTTCAATATTAAAAAGAACTTCTAATAATTCTTGGTCAGATTTTGTCTCATTTTCAATTAAGAAATCCACAGCTTCAACACATTGCAGAAGTTCTATGTCCATTGATTTATCAAAGAATTCTGAATCATTTTCTGTGTCTTGGTTGCATTCTGCAACAATTTCCACGTTATTTTTCTGCTCTCCTTCCATTTCTGTGCTGTAAAATGAAAAAAATATATCAGTACAGATAGGGCACTGTTGGGTTTAAGTACAGACAGGTAGTTTGGTTTTTTAAACAGTGATTTGTTCGTTGGGCAGTGTATGGTATCAGACTGGAAGTAGAAATATAAAAAAATGTATGTGATAAAGTCTAAGTCAATTCTTAATTATACAAGACAAGTCTAACTTCATCCATAACTAAAACAGAGAAGTCTATATTATTCTATAAGTATTACAGAGGGATTGTATATAATTATCAGAAAATGTTTTCCTAATTAACTCACAGTACAGAACATACTTCAGTTTTTAAAATAACATCTTACCTTTCAAATAGAAGTTTAAGTTATCAGTTGAAATGTACTTGATATGTACTTCAAGAAGTAGTAGTCAAAATGGCTGTGTTTCTCTCTCTTTCTTTATATATATTCAGGTACATAACCAATCAAATGGCATGAAATAATAGAAGATATTGAAAGTAGCATTTTGATTGGTTGACAATTCTAACACTTCATAAGTGTTTTGGTTAGGTAATTTACCTCAGGATATTTAATCAGGCTTACAGCATAATTTTCACAATGAAATTCCATCAAATTTGGGGAAATGGTAGGGACTGCTATGTAGTAGGGGCTATTCTATATTTAATGAAAGTGTCTGTAGTGGTTTTTCTGTAAATTTCTTTCCCACCTTTTTTTATCGAGCGCTTACCGGTGCGCTCCCCGGTACGCGAACCGGCAGCGTTACGGGAGTCCTCCATTTTGAGTATTGGTAGAATTGAGACACAAAATGGAGGACAAACAATGTTCGGCATGGGTAGAAGGGGGCACGGTCGACAGTTTATGACCCTCTATGTTTTCTGAGGGGGGATTAGGACGCTGATATATGGAAAAATACAAAAATTAAAATTTTGAAAATTTCGCTGGGGGAGCGCCCGGTACGCGCACCGGTAAGCGAACCGGGGAGCGTACTTTGGTGAAAAAAAAAAATTAGAAAAAGATAAACGTTTTGAATGATCAGAGGTAGGGTAGCTCTGAAAAGAGCTATTGTGTTTTGTGGCTAATTTAGGTATCTACAAGTAGGTTCCAATGCACACTTTTAAATAAAGGACGAATATTCTATTCCCTTCATCAGAGAAGTGCACACCCTCTCTTCTGTAGATGTGTTGAATGTTGGAACGCAAGTTATTGTTGTATATTAAACCCATTCCATAGTCTCTCATGTAAGCAGAAACAGATTTATTCACATGTTTCTGTGCTTCCTCAAATTGTGGAAAAAATTGATTGGACCACTTACATTTTTGTCTTTGACATTTATTGGAATATACCAAGGCAGTTTGGGGAAAAAGTGTCATTTAAAATAAGAATACATTTTACAGCTTTTGATATTTGCTATTAAAAAAACATTGAAATTCACTGAAAAAACCATAGGTTATAGACCATATATAGTTAGGAATTAGCATTTACAAAACCTTAAAAATTCACTGAAAAAACCATAGGTTATAGACCATATATAGTTAGGGATTAGCATTTACAAAACCTTATTTTACTCGCACAAAACCATTGAAATTCCCATATATAGTTAGTTGCACTAACTATATATCGCGCACCCGCAATCCACTGCTGATGATGTCACATATTACATCATTCATGACATGGTCAGTGACATCACTGATGACATCACTGATGATATCTCAAATGACATCACTGATGACATCTCATTTGACATCACTGATTACATCACTGACGACATCACTCATGTGATAATACGATGAACCTCTTCAGACTCTAATATAACCTTACATACACTCAGTGTAAACAGACACTCACAGACTGTCACTCATCCATGGAGTTACTCACACACCTAGTCAGTCATGCAAAGAATCAATCACACCTCCATTTCCTCAACTATACAGTTATACACACCTTACTTATTCAAACATATTCTAACACATATTTACTCTCTTATACAATCCCTGATACAAGCTCACAATGATCCATACAGCCACTCACACATTCACTGGCTCTTATCCACAGTTATTTATATATGTCAACTCTCACATGTACTGTGTTTACATATGTACTTACTTGCACATGTAGCACTGAGATATCCATTCACTCACCAACACACCCATGCACAGTCAACCGCCCATATAGCTGTTTCCACATGCACTCTTGAACTCATACACCTAGTGAATCAACTGCTTACACATCTATGCACAGAGTCACACACCTCCCAGCCACCCACACACACACTCAGCCTCCCATTCAAATACTTGGGCAACCAATCAATAACCCATATAGCCACCTATATAGCTACTGATCAACACATGCAGCAGCTTACACAACAACAGACATACTGATGCACACATTCAGACAGTTTAGTCACTAACCCATGAATTTAGTGCAACTAACTATATATGGGAATTTCAATGGTTTTGTGCGAGTAAAATAAGGGTTTGTAAATGCTAATCCCTAACTAGATATGGTCTATAACCTATGGTTTTTTCAGTGAATTTTTAAGGTTTTGTAAATGCTAATTCCTAACTATATATGGTCTATAACCTATGGTTTTTTCAGTGAATGTATATATATATATATATATATATATATATATATTATCGCTCCGTTGCACCAAAATCCGGGTCACTCGCAGGCGGGTGCCTTTCGTGGCGGCGCCCCACGTCTAAATCACAGCTCAAGTTTCTTTCAAGTCCAAAGAAAGAAATTACGGCACTCACAGGGAAAGTGTTCAGTAGACACTGACGAAGGAATACCGAAACGCGTTTGTCTGCTGAGCGAGTAAAAACTTACTGAACACTTTCCCTGTGAGTGCCGTAATTTCTTTCTTTGGACTTGAAAGAAACTTGAGCTGTGATATATATATATATATATATATATATATATATATATATATATTACCTACTGGCGGTCGCCAGTAGGTATATATAGTTAGGATTTTTTCTCTATGGGATTTTTGAAAATTCTATGTCTAATAACTTTGGCGTTTGTGGACGGAATTGGCTGAAATTTTCAGGAAAATGGAACATTTTGTTTCTGAGCAGCCCCTGACAATTTGGGGGGGTTTCATCAAGGGGGGGCAGAGAAAAAAGGGGGGTCCCAAAACGCATTTTTCCCATGTTAATTTCCATAGGGCGGTTGGCCTCACTTTTAGCTCGAACGGCTGAATGGATTTGCACGAAACTTGGCAAAATTGTAGGGACTGTTAGCCTGATGTGCCTTTGCTAGGTCTCAATATATGTGCTCCAGTGGATTTTGAGTAATTTAGGTTCAAAAAAATATATATATCTGGGCGGAGCCTAACCACACATCTGATCTGATTGGCTGTCAGCACTTCATCCAAGAAGTGTTGGCAGCCATCTTGGGACCAATATACATGATAGCACCTCATTAAAAAGCATTGTAGTTAATAGAGGGTTTTAGGACTTTAGTTACATTATAAATCATTTGTTGATGGTACCATACTCCTTTTAGGAATTGTGGTGGGTTCTAAGGTGATTTTACCATGTGAAAAAACCTTCTGCTGTGATATCATGAATATTGTTTGAAAGAAAACTAATATCTCATGATTTTCCCACAGTGGTTTGGAAGGGGATCTATAAGCTAAACTGAAAGCATATTTTCTGTAAATTCACATTATCTTTCTCAGTCATGTGAAAATGAAGTCTGACATTCTCAGTAAAACATGTACATCCAACAAGGACAGAGACTGTCAGTTGATTCCTTTGTGTTCTACTGCAGCCTCCTAGAGTGTTCTAAAGAACAACTAGAGCGCTAACAGTCCTACTTATTACAAAGGTATGGCACACCTGAAGCCATCTTGATTGGAATAAAGTGGTAACTCTTAAAACATTTAATTTAAAAAGAAACAACATGAGGGGGTATATTTTGCCATAGAAAGTATGATTAGTGCTGCAGAATGAAAAATTAGGGCACATTTTGAGTGACTTCTCAAATCCTTTTCTATTTCATTAAAACATTCTGACATGCAGTCTCCCAAAATGGCCACCAGAGACAAAAGAGCCCAAATGTAGCCCAAATATCACCCAGATGTAGCCCAAGTATAGCCCAATGACAGAATGTCCCAGAGTGTTCTAAAGAACAACTAGAGCGCTAACAGTCCTACTTATTACAAAGGTATGGCACACCTGAAGCCATCTTGATTGGAATAAAGTGGTAACTCTTAAAACATTTAATTTAAAAAGAAACAACATGAGGGGGTATATTTTGCCATAGAAAGTATGATTAGTGCTGCAGAATGAAAAATTAGGGCACATTTTGAGTGACTTCTCAAATCCTTTTCTATTTCATTAAAACATTCTGACATGCAGTCTCCCAAAATGGCCACCAGAGACAAAAGAGCCCAAATGTAGCCCAAATATCACCCAGATGTAGCCCAAGTATAGCCCAATGACAGAATGTCCCAGAGTGTTCTAAAGAACAACTAGAGCGCTAACAGTCCTACTTATTACAAAGGTATAGCACACCTGGAGCCATCGTGATGGGAATAAAGTGGTAACTCTTAAGACATTTAATTTAAAAAGGAACAAAATGAGGGGGTATATTATGCAATAGAAGTTATTATTAGTGCTGCAGAAAGAAAAATTAGGGCACATTTTGAGTGACTTTTCAAATCCTCTTCTATTTCATTAAAAAATTCTGACATGCAGTCTCCCAAAATGGCCACCAGAGACAAAAGAGCTCAAATGTAGCCCAAATATCACCCAGATGTAGCCCAAGTATAGCCCAATGACAGAATGTCCCAGAGTGTTCTAAAGAACAACTAGAGCGCTAACAGTCCTACTTATTACAAAGGTATGGCACACCTGAAGCCATCTTGATTGGAATAAAGTGGTAACTCTTAAAACATTTAATTTAAAAAGGAACAAAATGAGGGGGGTATATTTTGCCATATGAATTATGATTAGTGCTGCAGAAAGAAAAATTAGGGCACATTTTGAGTGACTTCTCAAACCCTCTTCAATTTCATTAAAAAATTCTGACATAGTCTCGCAAGATGGCCACCAGAGACAAAAGAGCCTAAATGTAGCCCAAATATCACCCAGATGTACCCCAAGTATAGCCCAATGACAGAATGTCCCAGAGTGTTCTAAAGAACAACTAGAGCGCTAACAGTCTTACTTATGACAAAAGTATGGCACACCAGAAGCCATCTTGATTGGAATGAAGTGGTAAGTCTGAAAACACTCAATTTAAAAAGGAACAACATGAGGGGGTTAATTTTGCCATAGAAAGTATGATTAGTGCTTCAGAAAGAAAAATTAGGGATCATTTTGAGTGACTTCTCAAATCCTCTTCTATTTCATTAAAAAAATTCTGACATGCAGACTGAAACATGCACTTTGAATACCAGCAGCAGACGTCCCTGGTGAGCAGTAGCTTTACTACAGTGATCTAATGTGCAACTAGAGTGCTAACATTCAGAATTTATGGCAAATGTGTGACACATCTGAATGCCTTCTTGATGGAACCAAAGTAAACAAGCATTGAAAATGCAATAGATCTCGCCCTCATTTAAGTTAAAGCCATTCTGTTTGTAATGAGGTGGCTTTTTAGCTTTGCTTTTATTAGTGTTTTTTCAACTTTCATGTAAATAACGCACGGTTTCACCAAATCGTCTTTGCCCAAGCACACCCTTCCCTTCGGCCAACAAATCCCAAAAATTCGGCACACCTGCTGATCCACTCTCCCTACAGCTCACCCAAGCCCCGTCCCTCTAGCGCAACTGGAACACCCCAAATTCACCTTCTCCATGCGCACCAAAAACTCCCATTGAATAACATGACAATTCGCTACTCCGCACAAACATTGCTCTTTAAAGCACTTCCACTGCTCCGATCCGCTTCAAACTTGGCTGGACACTAGTTCAAGCTATTCCCTAACATCTCACCAAAAATCAGCCCAATCCATCCACTGGAACGGGGACGAATTTCAACCCGAATACGCGCCCCCCGCAAACACAAAAAAAAACCATAAAACGGCCAAATCTCGACCAAAAACCGCCAAAATCCCTCAAAACCTTGCCAACACCAATACGCACGAAACTGAACCGGCCCCTCAGCCCTAGGCTCCGGGAACCCTACTTAATTGACCCAAAAGCCCTAAAAAAGCAACATAATACACACGAAAACGCCCTAACAACCCTAAAATGCATATAAGTATATGTATGCATGCATTTATGTTTGTATTTATATGTAGATATACAGATGATATATGTTTATATATGTATGTATATATATATATTCACTGAAAAAACCATAGGCTATAGACCATATATAGTTAGGAATTAGCATTTACAAAACCTTGAAAATTCACTGAAAAAACCGTAGGTTATAGACCATATATAGTTAGGAATTAGCATTTACAAAACCTTGAAAATTCACTGAAAAAACCATAGGTTATAGACCATATATAGTTAGGAATTCGCATTTACAAAACCTTATTTTACTCACACAAAACCATTGAAATTCCATATATAGTTAGTTGCACTAACTATATATCGCGCACCCGCAATCCACTGCTGATGATGTCACATATTACATCATTCATGACATGGTCAGTGACATCACTGATGACATCACTGATGACATCTCAAATGACATCACTGATGACATCACTGATGACAACATCCAGTGACTGTATGTTTCTGTAAAGTTAAAATATGTCTTACATATTGAAGAATGAGTGGATGTATAAGTGTCTGGATGAAGGATTTAGTAGGTGCATGACTGACTGTATGAGTGAGTGATTAAATGTGTCTCACTGAGTGCATGGGTTAGTGACTAAACTGTCTTAATTTGTGCATCATTATGTCTGTTGTTCTGTAAACTGTTGCATGTGTTGATAAGTAGCTATATGAGTAACTATATGGGTTATTGATTGGTTGCCCAAGTATTTGTATGGGATACTGAGTGTGTGTGTGGGTGGCTGGGAGGTGTATGACTCTGTGCATAGATGTGTGAGCAGTTGATTCACTAGATGTATGGTTTCAAAAGTGCATGTGGAAACAGCTGCATGGGCGGTTGACTGTGTGCATGAGTGTATTGGTGAGTGAATGGATATCTCAGTGCTACATGTCAAAGTAAGTACATATGTAAAACACAGTACATGTGAGAGTTGACATATATAAATAACTGTGCATAAGAGCCAGTGAATGTGTGAGTGGCTGTATGGATCATTGTGAACTTGTATCAGGGATTGTATAAGAGAGTTAATATGTTAGTATATGTTTGAATAAGTAAAGTTTGTATAACTGTATAGTTGAGGAAATGGAGGTGTGATTGATTCTTTGATTGACTGACTAGGTGTGTGAGTAACTCCATGGATGAGTGACAGTCTGTGAGTGTCTGTTTACACTGATTGTATCTAAGGTTATATTAGAGTCTGAAGAGGTTCATCGTATTATCACATGAATGATATCATCAGTGATGTGATCAGTAATGTCAAATGAGATGTCATCAGTGATGTCATCAGTGATGTCATTTGAGATGTCATCAGTGATGTCATTTGAGATGTCATCAGTGATGTCATCAGTGATGTCACTGACCATGTCATGAATGATGTAATATGTGACATCATCAGCAGTGGATTGCGGGTGCGCGATATATAGTTAGTGCAACTAACTATATATGGAATTTCAATGGTTTTGTGTGAGTAAAATAAGGTTTTGTAAATGCGAATTCCTAACTATATATGGTCTATAACCTATGGTTTTTTCAGTGAATATATATAT